>NW_020272924.1:285146-443002 GCF_003268045.1 Sipha flava
ATTATTATTATTATTATTATTATTATTATTATTATTATTATTATTATATTATTACATTAGTTTGACTGCTTGTGAATATTTTTTTTTTCCAAATATTATAATTTTGAGAGTGCATTTGATCACGAATTTCCCTTGCCCTTTAAAAAGCTTAATCCGACCCAGGTTGTTGTAAGACGTGTCCGGTTACGTTTACCTCGTGAGGTTCACTGACTTTCCCGCTGGGTTTTTGACGAAATATACGAACAAGGAGTCGTTGACGTATGACACACAATGTGGTTGTACTTAACGATAGAGAGGAAATATGACACAGAGCAGTTTCCGTACTAGAGATCCAGATGACTTAAAGGTGTCTAAAACGTTCCATTGAATCGCAATTTTTTTGTCTCGACATACGTTCGTGCTAGCGAATTGAAAACTTTGTTTGGACTCGTAAACGTAACATTCACAAAAGTTTGTACTGCGCCAACCATACTATTAACAGGACAAATGACAGAATTCCGTTTTCCAATTCAACCTACATTGTTTCATTCAAAAACCTTTAGTTAATGAACTGCTCACGATCTCGGTTCCCGGTATTGTGTCCAAAAGACAATTGAAAATAAAAGGTCCTGCGAACGTGTACTTCTGAAGTATAAAAAAAAAACATATATATATATATATATTAACTAATTATCATTATTTTTCAACGCTGCCAAGTTCTGTCTATAAACCGAACGGGTATTGTCGTTTTCAATCTGACTGCTATCTCACTCACTAATATATTGTTGTACTGTTTACGTGCATCAATAACAAAACAATAAACATCATCGAGTTCCCGAAGCCCTTTATTTACCCATTATCTTTCAGTGCTCCCTGAACCGTACAATATTGTTTACAAAAGGTTTTAAATTTCATAAGTAAACTTCTCGAAATGGAAAAGCACTCGGTACATCGGTGTTCCCAGTGCACTGCTAAATACTCTGAAACACATAAACTGTTAATACCAGTGCACTTTACATGCATTATCCAAAGCGATGACGAATTACGTTATAATTATTGTGTTCGTGGCATTGTCTGTTGGAACTCGGAAACAACATTGAATAAACGACGGCATATATTTAACGCGGCCCCAGGAGCGTATTTTCATACCCTATTCGAAACTAGTCACGGTATTAAATCCACGCTTTCTGGTTGGCCTATTTGAATTACGCGCGAAATCATAATTAATAATAATAGTGCATTCATTTCAATCATAGTAGGTAAATATCTTTACACTCAAAATCATAATAATTTACTAGTTAAAATATATAAATTTTACTAATGTTGTAGTGTTGTCAAAATTAGTTAAAAGGTCAAAATTAAACTGCTTTGATTTCGATTCAAACTGTATTGTTAAAAAAAAGAAATGTTATAAGTAATGATGAATTTAGTGTACCTATACGAACTAAAATTGAAAGTGAATCAATTTTTTATAGTAATGCTTGTGATATAAATAGATTCATATGTTTTCTACCTCCTCAAAAAGTATTGAATAGTAAAAAACACATTTCCGAATAAAATTAATGATGTATATAGAAAAGACTATGTGTATCAGCATTCTTCAAAAAATAAAATTAAGAATCTTCTTGAAGAAAAAAATAGAAATAGAAATAAAAACTGCAATGCTTTTATAAAAATAGCTATAAAAAAAAAAAAAAAACATTTCATACCATAAGAAGAGATCAATATCTGCGTGGAGAATTAAATTCTGAAGTACAAGTAAATTCTTGTGTATATTAATGTTAAATTTAATAATTTAGGTTAGGTTAGGTTAGGTTCATTTTTTACAATACAATTTGACACCCATCACACAAAACTGTTATTTTATTATTTAAATAATGAGTATTATTTGATAAAATAATCACCCTGTATAAGTATGTTTAATATTTATATACAAATATTATAATTAATATTTTATGAAATATTATATATAAAATAGAATTAATTATTAAGATACCTTAAACACTTAAACACTTTTTAAGTTAAACAATTATTAATGTTACAAAATTATCAAATTATTAGTTATTTTTTTTATCATAAATGAGTCAATATAATATAACTGTTATATGTTGGTTAAATGATTATTGTTGGCATATTGTTCTTAACTCAGATAAAAGTGTTCAATAACTGTTCGTGTACTCAAATACGTATTTTAAATATTTTTGCAAAAAAATACTTGAACGTAGTATTTTCTTCCTAGAGTATCTGTGTTTAAAACCAAATACTATTTTCAATTAATTTTTCAACAAATTTTATTTTAATCCCATCTCATTAAAATAATTTATTTATCAATAACATTTTTATTTTGTATTAATAAGATTTGTACGTTTTTTTTTTTTTTTTTTTTTTTGTTACCATTTATCCGTAAAAATAAAATCAATATTTATGTGTGGCATATTATAAAAATTTGCCGTACCGACCGATTTCAGACAATTCCATTTCACAAATATCAAACAACAAGAACTGTATTTTAAGTCAACAACATTATAAACTATTATGACTATAATATACTACATTTATTCATCTATATAAATTAATAATTTCATAACAAAATTGGAATTTGTTTTATTTCCGTTTTCCAATTACATTGTAATTCTGACTTATAGCCAATGGAAACTCTGAACTATTTTTTTCGTTAAAACATGAATATGTTATTAAATTTTTTTTTACATTAACATTGTACATTTTTGTTGAGTAAGTGTTAAAAAGTATCTACGAATACTTTTTCGAAGTATCTATTCGTACTCGAATACTTTTTATTATGAAATATTAAAATATTTTTGACAACAGGTATGTGTATATGTGTTTGAATACTTATTAAAAGTATCTTTTACAAGGCTACCTAAACTTAATATCGAAAGTAAAATTTACTATTTATATTTAATTATTGGTTTTTTAATGTGCTCGTTGTAATTTGTTAACAATTTGATTGTTTAACAATTTTAAACAAAAAAAAAATCGCATTGTTACACCACAGCAATAATCACAAGGTTAGTATAGTTTTACCATAATATCCATAAGCTTTTCTTTTGTTTTTTTTTTTTTTTTTATCGTCAATTTAAATTTAATATAATATAAAATTTCCGGTAGTTTTCTGATTTTAACCAATTATTTGCTTAAATCATGTTTCTGTATGCAATTTAGTAGCCATTACGTACACTGCATCATATGTATACTCTGTTAATGTATTGAATCCATTACATAATGTATTCCTTGAACACTATTTCAACGAACAAAAGGTCAAAAATCACATACGCCAAACTATACATATAAAAACGGTTCTCGGTAGTCGATTTTTTTTTTTTTTAACTTTTATAACTTACGCACAGCGTACGTTCTTGGGTAATTGTACTTAATAAAAATATATTTGTCATAATGATTGGTGAAATTTTTTTTTACACTATTACTTAAAAAAACAAGAATCGTAATAATAATTTATATATTATTTGAGTTTTACGTTTAACGTTTGGTAAAAATATGCAATCAATTTCCCGATCGACGTGTACGTGGTTTCGGAAAACATAATGGACAACATATAACTTCTGATTGGCTCCTTATTATAGCAGCCGAATTTTATTAGTGACACTTTTTTAAATAAAACATTTATTTATGTTCACAATGTTGAAAATATTTGTTTTTGCACGTACCGTTCGTGGATTGTCTATCGAAAACTGAATTCAATAATATTTAATCATTACTATCTTATCGGTAGCATATTATTGATTGATAGAAACAATAGTCACTGTCTAGAACTTTTAAACAATTTTAGAAATTGTAATATTGACCCATAGTCGAGAGGATCATTTCGAAAGTTTTACAAAACGCTACATGTATTAAAACGTCTTAAACAAATCGAACGAACGAATGCACAACAATTGGAAATGTGTCTGAAAAATACGTCCGAGTCGAACAAGTATCCGTATCAAACCATAAATTTGTGATTAAACTACGAAAAATATGATGCATACTTAATTTGTCGTCGACCAAAACAATTAATTGCAGTTCACATAGTAACTGCAATATACATTTAGATGCGTTTTCTTCCTCATATTTTGGCATCGACAAATCATACTTAACTTATTTCTCGAATAAAATAAGTATAAACATACAAAAATGGTCTATTTTACAATATCATTGTATATTTCGGCACAATATGAATATATCACTATAAAAACTCGTATGAAGTAAAGGATCATGTGCAATTTTTTTAATACATAACTTATTTTTAGAATAAAATTTGTATAAACATAAGAAAACGGTCGATTTTACAATAGTATTGTAATTTTCGTCATGACTTTTTGAATATATCACTATAAAAGCCTAAACATTTTACTCAAGTCTATGATATTATTTTATTATTATAGAATGGAATATGCAGAACGTATAATTTGAAATCGGTTTTCAAAATCCCAGCCGTAATAATAATATATTGCTCTGCGCCCGTTTATGAGTTACGATTGATGAGCGATATATAAATATTTCATGCTCCACTCAAATACTGCTACGGTCACCGCAGTATCGCTGAGCTTTATTAATTGCTTTCAGATTTTAGTTGCTTGTAAAAAAAAGTATGACGTGTTATTATTTTCGTGAAATCTATATTGATCGACGTGCGTAACAGCTTGCGTTGGAAACCTCAGATTTAACGTTCCATTCGTGTTATTGTCACGAAATAATGAGATTAAAGCGAAACGACCATTTTTAAAACTAGTCATACAATCGAATAATTTTTTTATTCAATTATATTGTTCTAATAGAGACAATAGTTGAGTTTTCTAGCGTCTCGTTCCTTGACGTGCGTTTCTTAAGTGTTTTTGAAACGCAAAAAAAATAATTTTTTTTTTTTATAATCCGAATACTTCTAGTTCGTTTTGAAAATAGACACATATCGTAATTTTTGAACGATAAACTACATCGAAATCAAGCCTATTACGTGTCAGACACAAAAAATGACAATTTTGGTTCAGTATTTCCCTCGAGTTCGAGTTCATTCTTATTTAAATTTCTTTTGTAAAAATATTAAAAGATTTAAAATATTTCCGTGATAAATTTGTTTACAAAAATTATATAATTTACTTGCAAATAGGTTACTTGCAATTACATATCGTAGTTATTAAAACAATTAGCGCGTTTCACAATGTTAACCACCAGACATGTACGTGCCTTTGTTGATTTATCATGCTCGACGATCATGCATAAATCAGAATAAAAGTAGTTATAACAATATTATTCTATTGTGCATGTAGCATAGATTGTTAATTTTCTTAATAAAAAAAAAAAAAAACAATATTATTATGAATCGATAACACGAAATTTTGAGATAATTGGAATTCTATGAATTTGATTCAAGTATTTTTTCCACTTTACATTCAACAAAATACGTGCACATTCAGTATTCATTTTCTCGGTTGATTTTTTATTTTTTTGAATTTATTTTCCTTAATCTCAGAAAGAATTTTAAATTTATATAAAATACTATTAGTAATCATAGGGTTAAAATTATATTTATACCTACTACGGCAAACTACTATTAACAAAACTATATAACGAATTTTTTTTTATGTTTAGAACCATGACATTTTCATTAAAAGCGTTTCTATTTTAAGAAAAAATGTCCAATTAATTTTTATTATTTTTTATTGTTAAATAATAATATTTTTATTTTATATCTATTAAGAGTATAGAGAAATTTAGTTTCAAGAGCATCAAGATTCTCTTGACTCCGTACGCCGTGGATATCATTGGAAACATATAAAATTACATTGTTATTTCTTTAGATAACTGTGAATATTTATATAATTCTTGAACAAAAAATAAGAACACTTATAAGGTATACTATACACATAAGTATTTATATATGTTACATTTTACAATTTACCTATCAACATACTATTTTTTATTAATTAAAAATATACACTGTTATTATAATCATTATTTTAATTACAAAAATATTTTATTAATCAATTAACTGTTTGCTTACATTTTATATAGAAAAAACGGTTTTTTTCTGTGAAAAAAATTGTAATTGTTTTCAACATTGTAATTGTTCGAAAACCGTCGAGATAGTTCAATAGAGATCAATGGTTTTTAAATTACTTTTAATAGGATATCTTAAACTTTTTCAACACCTTTTTAATCTACGTTAATTTATTGTTAGAGAAAAAATTGTAAATGAAAAAAAGATTGTGAGATGATTTCTTTGGAAACAGTTATTCCGTGATTCGTTTATAGGCTTATCTTTTGATTTTTGTCAATTTTTTTTCTAGTCTTTTTTAAATCTTATGAATGCAATATTATAGACGTAATATAATATATTTTTTATGTGTCAGCGTTTGGAAGAATACCCACAAAATATACTTATTGGATACACATTATCAATAACATATCGGATAAAGGGTAAATAAACGACAACTGCACAAATATGGCTCTTACTATTCAAATAGCGGTCCAAAGCGACAAATATTCAAATACCTAATACAACTGGGTTTCAAACGGTCGAGAAGTTTAATTCCGTAATTGGTCCAACTTACCGTTTCGTTGGAAAACAATTTAGTGTGCGATGTGTGTGTTCAATCGATTTCGGTTGATTTCCCGGACACAACTAAACAGATAAAGTGACTAACCGTTTTATATGTGCAACAAATAAACCTTGAACTCTGTCGTCCGCTGTCCATCAGTAATAATCGGTCGAGTGAGCTTTCCTTTGGAAATTTAATTAATTAAGAGCGACCAATTTATATGACCATTTTCGTTTATCAGCTCTAACCGTTGAAATGTATATGTCATAATGCAATGAGAGTCGATTATATACGGATACTACATATACGATTTTAATGATAATGACTAATGAAGAGGTGTATACGTACGTGATTTCCGTGGGAAAACTTTTTTTTGAAAGAACTCTCAAGCAATCGTTATAGCATAGTTTTTTTCTGTACATAATATATATGTTATATTAAAGTAATCTATGTTTACTAAATTGGCGAGTTACAGATAATGCATTAGCAAACATTTTTAACATTTTAGAGGGAGGAAGTGCCCCATCTTGGCCTCTTCTGGGGATGCCCATGGATGGGAGGGAGAGTAGTGCCAACGGTTTCGGGATCCCGTCAACGCCAAACGCTGTCACGTGCGTCCAGGCATCAAGATGGATTGTCTGAGGATTGGAGGCCTGACCGATTTGGCACGCGGATCATCGTCGACACTGGTCCCTGGTCGAGTTTTCCTACCCTCGTCGGGGTCGAATTTTCAGTTGTCAGCCGCGCACGCAATGAGCGTACAGATCATGCGTTTCTCCGGGATCCAACCCTCCTTCCACAGCGGTCCTTCCCCACGCACCATTCATCCCTTATTACAGTCACCCGTTCGCGCGCGCAAGCCGTCTTGCAAAATTGGACACGACGCGCAAAGGAACACGGATAGCAACGTAGACCGTGTCCGCGCGTGTCAGCAGGTCCAAGTACGTCCAACCGTAGCGGCTGATTCGACCGGTTTTTCACAACTTCGACGTCCTACTTTTGCGTTTCGGACGGAGAAATAAAATTTTTCACCGTTTTCGACGTCGGTGATCGAGCCCTGACGTTTTCACCCGTATATTCCAAGTCTGATGCTGATAAACAAAAACTATATCGGATGTATTCCAGCGTTGGACGTATTCTATCAATAAATATGCATATAAGCTGACGGTTTTAAACCATAAATAATGTTTTATGATATTTTATAACATAGAACTGATACTCGAGTAGCATTTTATAGTATTTTAATTTTGATATTTATAAATGAAAATGTATTCGGTTTTAATTTCAAATACTCAATAAGCACATTAATATCATAAATATTTTCTCCTTTTCCTCCATATTTGTGTCGTGATTATTTTGTCAAAATAAAAACAAATTCTATTTCAAAACTGTCATTAAATAAATTTTTAAACTTGATTTCATAGTTCATATAGGTTTTGGTCGAGTAATTAAATATTTACAATTGGCCGTTAAATTAATTATTATAATTCATGTTAAACGCGGTGACCATTTTATATTCTAATTTTAGACCAAAATACTTAACCTAACTCCGATCGACTGTATAAAAACCATAAACTAAAATATTTACATGCTTAGAGTCAATAGCAGTACACTCGTAACTACTTACACATAATACAATACAATAATGAAAGGATAAAGAGTATTGAACATGATTTAAATCGCCTGGAAATACATATTATTACTTTATTATAATTAACTATAGGTATCAATGAATAATAATGTTGTTGTATTATAAAACGGGATCGAATTTTTTTTTTTTTACATTATTTTATTGATAAAATTCCCCTCCCAATGATGTCTAAACTTATTGTTAAATAAATTTACTTTTTTAGCGTTTGGAAAAATAGATAACTATAATAAATATAACAATATATATAAATTCATGAATATAAAGTTACAATATTTAACAAAGTATGAAGTATGATTATAAATAGTGAACAATATAGAGCGATTACGTTGTGATATTTACAAATAAATAAATAATTGAATTACAACAAAATGTTATGTTAGCGGCTACATTAGTCGATGTATATATTATGGTGAATCCCTTAGTTTGTAGAATTTCGCACTACTAGCAGAGTTGATGTGGTCGAAAAAATTGACAGTTAATTATTTTACGTACTCAGTTATTGTGAGCTTTGGAAGGAGAAGTGTAGCATTACAAACAAATCATGAAGCATTTGATATTATACGAGATCGAATCAAATCGGAGCTTCGGAAAAATATAAGATCAGTGTACGCAATAACCGATGAGTTCGTACTGTAAAGATTGTCTGATAACATTTTTAAATCGACGGGTTTCTGTTATCCCTATAAATGATTACTAAAAATATCGCCGCTGATATCATTGTTTCGCCGAACACTGTATCTACTAATAACTATCAACAAGAAAAGTTAAAGCACGTAACGGAGTGGTAACCAACTAAGAAATGTGGAAAAACCATTTTCGTAAAAGTTGTACTCAGAACTGCTTCAACTCGATCGGTAAGAGACATCAATTTTCGTAAGATAACTCATTAAACGTTATATTAATTCAGAAAGAGTCTCCGCTCGTGACTTCATTACTTTAAAGTTTTTCAATTATTTTTTTTCGACGACAGAACATTATAATGTTTACCTCTGTATGATTCCCTTCCTACTGCTACTAATATCGACCCCAGTACAGGTACCATCTCATACGTGAACCACTCGTTGGGCGTAAATGATTCTGAAATGTTATGTTAATACTCGACTCTTATTATTTTATGTTTACACGTGCCGCCTGATTTATAATTGAATTCGTAACGTCAAGAATAAGTTGAAAATGGCATAGCAAATAGTAGCTTATTCCATGAATAATTATAAAGATCAAGTAACGCAAATACTCGGAAAGAACACATGGTGCTTTTTTTTTATATATACTCGTATGTACTTGTTAAAATAATTAATATATACAAATACTTTATATTTAAAACTATTTCGAATATTTTTTATTCTTAATATTCACACTACTTTAGTCACTTCGATTAGGTTTTCGTTTGACTGAATTAAAATATTAAGTATTTCGATAGAAAAAAAAAAATGGGGAACTGCCACTGGGCTTAGGATTATCGATGGTTATTTTTTTTTTTTTGTCACTTTAGTCGAATGTCGGAAACATTTCGATACGTTGTGCTCGTGGATGCATAGGAACTCCGGTCAGGAGGTATCCGGAAGCGGAGGACCGCAATATCACGTTTACGTGAATAGACGAATAACACTTGCCGTTATTGCATACGAGAACGGATCGTTATCTACGAATACAACCCTTCGCCGTGAAAACGTGCGGACTTTAAACAAAAGAAGAAAAAAGAGAAATTACAATATTTTTCTCATCAGTCCTCGGGCGGCAGCCGTGAACGCAACAATGGTAGACCGCCGCGATGATAATAACGGTAACAACAACGTGGTAGATAGACGCGAGGAAAAAAAACACAAAAACAAACGAAACAACGGCAGCCAGCACCGCCGGGGGTGGATTAAGGACGCCAGGAACAAAAAAAGAAAAACGCATTTTCTCCTCATGCCATCGTCTCTTCCACCCCCCTAACCCGTTTGTAACAACAAATTATAAACCATACGACCGGACTCATCGGGCGTCCGAGCCGAGATTAATTCGCCCGCCGGCCGAACGTCACGTCACCGCGCACAATACGTGAACGATATGCAAACGAACACGATACATGAAACGAACAACGGCCTTTTACATACGGTCTCCACGATCGCGGGGGCGTGTGCTAGGGGCGCCCGCGAACAAAATGGAATGGATCGCACGTCCGGATCCAGCATGGGATGTCGACTCGAAATATCGACACGAAAAGAACCATTGATTGCAGTACATATCGTAATGTCAGTATCTGATAATATCACAACAGGAAAAATATTTTAATTAATGGAAAATATTGCTCAAGATTTTTAATTTTTAAATCCGACAGTAATTTTTTTTTTTCTACTGTCGACTTATGCAATAAATATAAAAATTATCTCGACAAATTTGAATTCATTTCAGAATAACAAAGGTTTAAAGCAGTGGTGGCCAAACTACGGCTCGCGGGCCAACTGCGGCCCGCCATCATTTAATATCTGGCCCGCGAAAATCTTCTATATTACAGCACTTATTTGTATAACTGTAATATTTTACATTTACGTAAAAAAAAATTTAGAATTCAATTGTTTTATGGCCCGCGATTAAAAAAAAGTTGTTTTTTATGGCCCGAGGAAAAAAAAGTTTGGCCACCACTGGTTTAAAGAACATGCTTGCAAATTACATGAAAACTTTAATTAAAAGCGAGCTTCTTGAAATGTTGAATTTTGTCCTTAAAAATAAATTTCTAAATGTACAGTGAAGCGTCGATTATCCGCACTAATTGGGACCGAAAGGGGTGCGAATAATCGATTTGTGCGGATAATCAAACAATCATTGAAAATTGTAATATAAAGTTAAAAACTAATTTACTAGATATAATACTAAATATAATATTCATACATAATATAAAAAATTACATATATATATATATAATATATAATATATATATATATTATATAATATATATATAATATATAATATAACATTATAATACACGATATAACATAACGAATGATAAAACTAAATTAAATTGAACTAAAAATAAACTTGTACTCAAAAATTTTGTAGTGCGGATAATCGACGCTCCACTGTATATCCAAATATATCAGTTTCTTATTAAACATATTACACGATGTCTGTGACTTCAACTACGTTTGAACGAAAGTTTAACAAACTAAAATTAATAAAAATATACCTGCGATATATTACAGAGCAAGCAAGACTTAACTACTTGTCTATTATAACAATAGAAAAAATAATTTTTAAATTTAGAAATATTTAGAAATACCTACAATTTTTTTAAAAAATTATAGTAACCAAGATATTTTTAGTTAATGTCCTTATATTAATTAATGATTTTTAAATGTAACACATTTTGTACTACCTATATGAATTATATATGAAAACAACAGTTTCAATAAAAATGTTTGTTATATAAAAGTATACTTTTTGTTTTATTTTAATACCCTAACTTCCACCTACATAAGGGCGCCGCATTTTTTTCCCCGGGCGTCAAATTTCTCAGATCCGGCATTAATAATTGTACCCATACATATTAGTATGTAATACTTAATTAATCATTCAATGCATTCGGATTCAATAATTTTTGAAAAGAATTTATAATTTTATATATATATATATATATTTAACTATAGCTACGCACACAATAGTTTTTATAGTCAAATAATATACATGATAATGTAATTATTTTTTCAATTACATCATTGTATATATATTATATACCATACTGACTGTAGTCTACAGACTTTGTTAGTGATTTTGATCTCACCATTTTCTATAATAAATGGATTTGTAACGGCTGAGCAAAAATATAAATATAATTTATCGAAGAAACGTTATAATATTATTTGCATTGATTATTAATAACCCCGTTTTAAGGGTAGTGTTTTTCTGTCAATTTTCTATTATTGGTCCGTACGTTCGTTCTGAGATTCAGCGATTTCAATTCTGTTCCACCGATTTATTATCGCTGCGAACCAAATTGTTACTAACTGACTCACCATCTCGCTTCCAGTCCATTACCTCGTTGACAACTTCTTCTCCAAAGTCTTCTGTAATTTGACGGCTAATACTTTGTGTCGTCTCGTCGAAAACGTCTCCTTCCGAGTCTTCCGCGTCGTAGTATTCAACGTTCGGCGACGTCTCCTCAAAAACATCTTCATCTATACCAGTGATTCTCAATGGGGGCGATATCGCCTCCCAGTGGGCGGTGAAGTATCATTGGGGAGCATTGAACTATTTTTGGGCGGTAAGGAGGTGGTGAACTAGTTTTGGGTGGTAGAGGGACGGCAAGCGTGTTCACGCAAAAATGTTGTACATGGTGTAAAAATAATTCATACTCGATAATCTATATAATAAATATTAGTTACTAATAGGTACTATATGTTGAGCAATGCACAATAACATATCTTTCATTGTTGATAAATTTATTATCTTTATTATTTTAGCGGTTGTGCATGGACATTGTATTTTATTATAGGTAGGTACCTATATTAACCAACCTTTTAGTAAACCGTTTGATTTGACCCGTGCATGTTGTATTAGTTGTCATTATTATACTCGTAATATTTCGTCTGTTAAAAACGTGTTTTTTAAAAAAAATTACTACAAAAATACATGGGTAAATATCTACAAAAACAATAAAAGCAATATTTTTTATTTGATTTTAAAATCTTTTTTTAAAAGTAATATTTTTTCTAAATAAACTGAAAAATGTATTTATTACTGTAAAATAAAATTGATGAATTATTAAGTTTTTTTCATATGTTTAATTTAATTAATTTATTAGTACTATAATTAAAAAAACATGAAAAATAAAACATAAATGAAAACATTAGCTATGAGATAATTATTCAAATTTTTTTTTTCAAATTTTCCAAATCGTTAACTTTTTTCCTATCTCTCAGCCCATACCAATAATTTTCAAATAGAGGGGCGTTAAAGAATTGATTCCTACTCAAAGGGATGTTAACATAAATAAAGTTGAGAAATACTGGTCTATACCTTCTGAAAAATGATGTTCGGAAATCTGTGGCATCTCATCAACCTCTGCAAAGAGCTGTTCAACTTGCAGTATCATTTTATAGACACCTCTATGGTAGGATTCCTCTGAGCAGTATTCCAGCACTTCGTCAATGGTTTCCTTATTGGGTGAAAATTAATTAAATACTTTATCCCTCTGAAGCAACGCGAATGTCTTACTGGAAATATCTTCTTTCCGTTTTAAAAGCATTTTGTATATGTCCAATACCGGGTGCCAATTTTTTTCCAATATAATGTCATAGACCGTGTTAAAATTATCATTAATTCTAATCTGTAAAACAATAATTTAAACATTCATGAACTTATCAGTAGCGCTTAAGACATAATGACTTTGAAGAAAGCAAGGAACATTATGGTGACTGTGGTGAGCGTTTTTTCCCAGTTTTTTTTTAAAAAAAAAAAACAAAAATTATACCTATAAACATCAATTTAATTCTAATCATAAATAAATAATCTAGATATTTACTTTGTTCACGCTATTGTACCGTGAATAGTCTCCTCTTATAAATTGTGGCCCATTTCAACTTTTTCCTAAAAGGGAATATAATCATAATAATAATAATAATAATAATAATAATAATAATAATAATAATAATAAAAATAATAATAATAAAATTAATGACATTTGTGGGTTAAATAATTAGTATTTTCCAGACTACAATTCTATGATGTGGGTAAATCTAAGAATAATTTACTAGAATTATGCAAAACACGCGATTTGACGCTAAAATACAAACTCTTTTCTTAGATAAAGGCTTCGTCTAGCAGCTGAACAAGAAAATCTGACGGAGTCATTATTTTCGGATCATTCAATTCATGGTTTATCAATGCAATTGTTTATAATTGCGTGTCACATTCATTTTCCGTTCTCTCAGATGAACAACTATTTTGTTGAAAGCTGATATCGAGTCATCCGTCTATTTATCATCAAATTAAAAACATAAGTAATCAGCGCAACATCAACTATATGTTCAAAACAATTCAAGACCGCGGACCTTGTCTATGACACGCATGTACGCTTCAAATTTTCTTCCATCTAAATCGTTTGTTCGCCAGGCAGGTCGGAAGATTCCTCACGGTTCTTCATCGTGGGCTCGTCGTCGGTAGCAAAACTCGTGAGATTTTCTTGGCGTATGTTTTCGATAGTCGTTGTTATATTTTTTTCAGAATTCACCCGGTCTCTAAATTTATCTATAACGTGTCGAATCGTCGCAGGTAAGGACAAATATATTTTATTCACTTTCCGGAGAAACATTTCGGTTTCGTTCGGTTTTTGAACCACCTCAGCTTCCATATCTGTGATTGGTGATTTCCGTTTCCTGCAAAATAAAGTCGTAGACGCGTAACGGCTGCCGCAGTGTATTTGTTGCTTATGCTTCCGTGGTGGATTTATGTAAATCTGCACTTATACATTTCACAAATCGTCAGATTGAACACGACATGATTGCATTTGGCATTCAAATACGGTTGTCACCTTATTGTGATTGTTATTAAATATTCACTGTTGTTTCGGATGCTTTTTAGACAATAATTCGTCCAATAAACCACGGAATATGCTTCGATACGATTCGCAATTTACCAATGTTTTCACAAATTTGTCTTCTCTACAAACAAAACATTTTAGACTTGTTTACCATTTATGTTATCGTTATTTTTTATTTTTTAATTATTTATAAACTTATATACTACACACGTTTTGAAATTATACTTATAAAATTCCATTGACTTTCAATTTCGGTATTATGCCTCGAACATCAAAATAATTGACTTTTTGTAGACTTAACAGGCTCTTTTCGTGTTCCAATTCAAAAGTAACTTTTTAGCTTCAGACCGTGTTTCTTTTACGGGTAAAACGCTGAACTTCTCGTCGAGCTGAAAAAATCTGGAGGAAAGGGCAGTAGTAATAACTTACTATCAGCTACTATTTGCTTGAATTTTTCCTTTTCATTGGACAATATACATATCGAAACGGGTAACACCATTTATTCATCGGGATTGACGATAAAAGATTTTAACAATCCGTACTGTCCTCAACGGCTTATCGTTTCTTTTAACACGAACAACCAGTGCAGGTACGTGAAAATCACGTGGATGAATTATTATTTTACATTGAATTCTGCAACACAAGTGCACGATGATTACAATTGTTCGTTTCGTATTTCACATTAGACTCTACCGGTACCGTTACGAACCACATAGTGTTAATATTTTTAGTCACAACCATAATTATATCAACGCCTCAGTTCAAGACTGCAATGACTAAAATTATGAAACTATTGGATCTAGAATGAAATAAACGACCTCTAGAGGTGAATAATGTAACTAAAAGTTATTGCGTTATACAATCGAAATCGTCGTAATTTTTCAAATAATATCACATAGATAACTCAATTTTGAATATTCTTGAGTAATTGGTATCTTGAACTGAAGCGTCGATATCTCAATAATAATTTTTTTGAGTTATTGCAGTCTTGAACTGAGGCGACGCAGTCATTTATGTACTTTTTTATTTATTTTATTTTGTTTTATTTATATATTTTTTATATTTTGGGGCACCATATATTTAATGTATAGTGTATTTCCGTTAATTTAGCTAGTGCAATCGGTATATGTTATTAATTTGGATTAATATTTTTAGTTGATTTATGTACATTTTCACCAAAAGTGACGTCGTATGAAAGAAAAAAAAAACGTATTATTTACCTGTCGTCGCCCGTGGACGACGTTTGCACAGCGGTCATTGCCGTCAACGGCATGTCCATTTTACCGGGTATCGCAGTCTCACCGATCGGTCCGGCCGCGTCGAATCCGTATTCGTACAGGTAACCGGCGTTGTACCCGTCGATGGACGTCCACATGGTGACCCTGGACGTACACGGCGAACAACACGGGGCTCGGCGCGGGCGGCACATAGATCTCCGGCAGCGTTTCTTCCTCGTCGGAATCCTGCAGGTAGAACTACTCGTCAATCTTCGCGCCGGGGTTGTCCTCCCTCAGCTCGTTCAGCGCAACCATTTTTATCTCGAGCTTCTCCTGTTTGCCGCGCGCCACTTCGGCCGCTCGCTGATCGCGCAGCAGTTCCGACTTGACACTGACCGTCCGTATGACGCGCGACTCGAGCGCCAACCGGAAAGAGTGTTTGGTGTACGGCGGACGCATCCCCGGCACGTTCACCTCCACCACGTGACCGCTCGCGCAGCTTATCAACGCTTTTCGTTTCTGAGGGCAGAGTACAAAAAAAAAAAGGAAACAGGCGATGAACACGAACGCACAAACGTTTCCACGCACTTCCGATGGTTTCCAATAGATGTGGTTGACCGATTAGGACAACGGGTACGTGCCAATCGGCTTCAACGTGACCACCAGCCCGGTCGCTATCCCGTAAACGAACATGGTCGCTGCCGGACACGAGCATCTTGGCGCCGCAGTCCACGGCCAGGTGGCTGACGTTGCCGGTGTGCGGTTTCGAGGTCTGCGACAACAACACCGTCACAAATCGGTTACGTACTTTGACGAGCAGTCGTAACCGAAAGATTGGCTTGGTATCGAACGTTAAGGAGGAATCCCGGTGATCTTGCGATCGTGCAAGTACGCGCCGCCGCCGCCGCCGCCGCCGTTCTCCCTTTCACCAATGGATTTTCGCTGTCGATGTCGTGTCGGTTCGAATATCATTCGGTATCGTACGTTTTACACAGCCGTTAACAATCCTTAGCTAAGCGCATGCGATTGTCCGGAATTATCGCGTGTTTTCGTGTGGACATGGTATTCCGAATAACCAGAAAACCCATGACCGGTGGCGGTCTTACAGGGGAGCGATATTTACTTGGTACCATAACAGTTAAGTTTCAATAATTGCTGATTTTCCTACAGAATAATTAAACTGTTTTTTGTATCCAAAGGTAGCATTGTCATACGAGTAGATAAATCAGAACAGGAATGTATTCATTTTTATACTGTTTATTTTACTCGTAAACACTTAGATTTTTAAAAATATTATTAAGATCAATAATACAATTTATTAAAAAAAAAATAAATACTTTTTAATTTGTGTACCCCATTGTAAATATTAATTAGCCGCTCTGAAAAATTATGGTTTGTATAATAAATAATTGTGTTTTGATGATACAATTTAATTTTATGATTTAACCAATCATGAGCCACAAACAACTTGCAACAAATTTTTAAAATATATTAAGCTAAAGCGTATTTTATTTTGAAGAAAAAAAATAGACGATTTGAGCCTCAGCACTTTAAAAATTGTACTGAGTCCATGAAAAAGTGAATAAGACCCGCGTTCTGGTTGTTCTGTGATATAATCAATATAGTCGATTTGTAAAACAACATGAACTGCTTTACAAATACTTCTTTAATCCATCGCTACCGATATTGAAATTATTTAACGTCAAAATATTTCTATTCGTACGCATCGTCATGTCTCCAAGCGTTGTTTGGGACTCAGAGTTCGTAATAGAATAAAATATCACGGATTTGATATCGAACGTCGTGATTCGCGATGGGGTCGTAAACTCGCTCGTGTTGCACGGACATCACAACAGCAATGTCGATTCAAAATGCGTCCCTAGAGCAGCTACCAGTGCTACGCTCCGAAGCCGCGTTGCAATTCGAATTGGTCAATGACTTTGTTAATGAATAATTATTACTGTTACGGCTGTTGACGTATTCGCCGTGATTAAGGATGTACATTATCAGCATAAAAGGTTGTTTGAAACTACGGAGCGTAATGGCCCGTGAGGATGAACTGTTACTACGCAACTGTACCGAGGTGTTCGGGAAATTAGTACGTTTTCCAGGCAGAGTTGGGCATTAGTCGAATAAAATATTATTCGATTGATTATTTGAATAAAAAATTATTCTTCATTGATTTTTTCTTAATTTTATTATTGATTTTTATTTTTATTCATTATTTTAATTTGTATTATTATTCGTTATTCATTATTCGGAGATTTTTATTTACTATATTTTATTCATTATTTAGTTATTCGTTATTCATTATTCGTTATTCGTTATTCTCTATAATTATATAAATAATAAATTTAAATCCAAAATAACGATGTATAGTGATAATATACTTATTATTTAGACTTAAATAATATATAAAAAGGTAATACATATTAATATATATAATAATTGACAAAAATAAATTAATTATACTTTTATATTTAGTATCATTCATGATTTTAACGAATACATTTATTCTGAATAATTGTTTTATTAACGATTAAAACTATTCAGAATAATTGTATTCTTTATTCAGTACACTACAATTATTCAGAATAAAAAATTATTCTTTATTCATAAATAAATTAGTTATTCAGGCTTTTATTTTTTATTCATTATTTTGATTTGTTTTTGCCCAACTCTGTTTCCAAGTTATCAAATTCAGCGTATACAGTGATTTACGTAATGCCATGAAATTACATTTGTTCGAACTCGGATAGGTGACTATGAAATTGTATCGCGTAGAACAAGGCCGTACTGGCTAGTTAGATTAGGTTAGGCTAACCTAACGTACTATTCGTCCATGAATCATAAGCAGAGCTCGGGACTTTATATGCTTAAAATCTTAAAAATATGCGCATACATATGCATCAAAAAATATAAAAATATGTGCTTAAATATGTAATTATTTTTCATTAAAAAAGACGTACTAATATAAATTTAATTTAAAAAAAAAACATATCTTGCACATCGTCCGTGGTTCGTCGATTACTGAGTATTGGTAGACAAAATAATACTATGAAAGAAAGATAAATAAAAATTAAATTGTCTTCAGAGCTAAAAATAAAATGGGTTCCCGAATAAAATAAGCGGAATAACTCTATTGAGTATCACCTTGTCTGCATTATTGTAGACGAATTCATATAGATAAAAACTCACTTAGAATGAATGATTTATCAGCGCGTTTTGTTTTCTAAATAACATTTTTAAAACGTGTCAAAAATGAAAATTTTACATTAATATTTTTGATTAATTAAAAAAATTGACTTACGAGTAAATTATCAAAAATTATTTTAAAATATGCAAGTTTAAATCAATAAATCTAAAAAATAAGCAATTGAAGAAAAAAATCCAAAATATGTAAAAATATGCGCAATTAACTTTTAAACTTCAACTCTAAACACCACAACACAAATTTGTATTGTATCGGACTTATTCCCAAACAAATATGTAAATGCATAAAATCCCGAGTCCTGATCATAAGTAATCTGTAAACGAACCGAATTATAAAACGCACCGGGACACTCCGAGGGCGGAAAACAATATAATATTAGTACGTAATAAAAACGCACCGTTTTTATTTATTTATTTATTTTTTTTTTTTATAAACTAAAAATAGTATTGAAAATCATACGAGTCCAGTGAAAATAAAACAGTTAAAACGCCAAAGTTATGTTACTACATAAAATTACTATTTTTAAACATTCCGAGAATTATAAAATAAAAAGTTGGTTTTATAAATTCCTGGACAAACCGTACAAATGTAATTGAAACATGAATATTTTCAGTTTTCGTCCCCGCAAAGGACACGTAAGATAAAAACAGAATTCCATCATCTTCATTGGCTCAAAATATATATGGCTACGGGTATATATATATATATTCGTCAGATACTCCATTCATATTTTACACGCAGTTACTGTGTAGTCCACGTACAACTAGAGACGTATTTACATTTTTCCCGCTTGTAGGCTTGTAAAAAAATGTCGCTCCACTAACTAAAATATCAGACTAAGTTATTGTTTGCCTTAGTATTTTCAACAGCACATTTAGTATAAAATGATTTTTTACATTTAATTGAATACTCGTATTATTAGGTATTCAAACTGAAACATATTAAAAATAAATAGTATTAAACGTAATGAAAAAAATAAATTACGAAAAGAGCAAGAAAACAACATTAAATTTATAATGGATACTTGGGAACAATTTAAAAATAATAAAATATCAATAAATGACTATTTGGAAGCAATGGGACCACGTTTTTGCGCTAGTCACCAAATTTAATTTTTAAACACGGTTAAATATTAGAAAATATATATTACGATACGATTACTTAATTATTATTATTTTTTATATGAACAAAAAGATTATTTAATTATTATTATTTTTATATGAACAAAAAAAAATAAATAAATAAAAATATCGACTAATGACTATCAGAATAAAAAAAAAAAATTTTTACCAAGCCAACGATGATAATTTGTTGATAGTCCTAATCTTGTAATAATTGGGAAGGAAAATTGTGAATTAATAGGTAATAAGTTTGAGTTCATATATATGAAAATTATAAGTAGAAAGTATGTATTGTATACATTATTTTATGTTGTACATAAATTATTATACATAGTATATGGTGCGCAATGGTGTTGTGATTTTATCAGGTAAAAAGGGATTGGAGCGGAATCATGATGCAAATTTTTTTGCGCAATCATGGTGTTATTAATCAGGTAAAAAAAGGAAAATTTGCGCAATCATGATGCAGCCGTCCATCGTCGTACGAATAAAAAAATGTTCGAACAATATCGTACACCGTGCACGGACAAATAAGACAGTAGCGTGTGGCCACCTTACGAGGAAAAAAATGTTTTCGCAATGTACCGTTCGAAAACGTCTTACCTCCCGTTCAGGGCCAGGTTAGACTAACCGGCTGGGTCAGAAATTTCTACCGAAAAAATAAAAAAAAACAGCCCACTTAGATGTACCAAAGTGTAAAGACAGTCATAAAGAAAACATATACTTTCGTATAGAATGATTGTATATTATTTTAAGAATTTGAACACTTGATATTATCACTAAAAATCAAAAGACCGTTTATTTAACTTTAGACAGTTTTTAATAGAATCGCGTTAGAAAATGCGTTTACGTCTAACCGAGGGTTAAACCAATATACGTGAAAAAAAAATTCTCAACAAGTACAAGCGATCCTTCGAGAAACTCCCGATATCCCGCCTGCCCTGTCCGGCCCTACTCCCGTCAGGTTATTATTCAGTAAATACTAAACGTTTGTTATTTATTGTCTGTATTTATAATTATTTATTGTCTATAAAACCAATGTGTGCAATTATTCTTATTATTGTTATTAATGTTTATTATTTTTATTATTATAATATTTATTACTATAATAGCCGCTTATCGGACGATTTCGATTTTTTTTTGTCTTGATCGAATTGTATATTATGTAACCAGTCGTATGGAATGTGTGTACACATACGTGCACTATATTATATGTATCTGTTTTTTTTTTTTTTTGTTAATTATTATTGTAAATTAAACAACTCTAAAATTGTATAAAAAATACAGTCCACTATATCAATTAAAACGTGCGTATTTATAATTTCAATTCATGGCGCATATGTAATAAACATCAGCCCAGAAAACGCCACAGTTACATTGGAATAATTAGGACGGAGGTGACACAGCGCAGAATAGTTTTCTGTAATCTGTTAAGACGTACTAGCGCATATTGGGAGACAGGGCAGTGCAGAGCAGAACTGTGCCTGTGTCGTCCTGCATCGCGCAGTGTCCTCGACACAATTTACTGCGCACGTGTCACACGCGTTTGGAATATTTTCTATATTTTGTTACAGAAGAGTTTGTGATTAAAGCCGTCCGACGTTACAACGTCTTATGTGATACTAGTCATGTCGGCTATATGAAGACAAAATTAACAAATGAAATTTTTTCCATAAAATTACTTTTCCACAATTGTTTACGTGTATTTAACGAAAGTTCATCAAGTTTATTGTCAGGAACTGATTAGGAACTCAATTTATTAAAATTTTCTGCCATAATTTTGCTCGTGACCTAGTGAACGGTAACACGAAACTGCGTAGTAACATGCACTCACACAGGCCATGCGGTATTTCCTGCGCTGCCCTGTGCTGTGCTGCGTCACCTGCGTCCCAAATGCGGCAAACCGATTGTTATTTTCAGCAGCCCATCCGCGTAAACAATAATCGACACTGCGCCGCGTTGTTGCCGTAAGTCGTTCGCCAGCGAAATGCGATAAAATGTATACATTTAATGTTCCCCGCCGCGGGCACCGCGATATTGTACACCGTTACGTTATTACGCGTTCAATATTTACCGCGAAGATTGCATGTAAACGTCGGAAGTATTACGTAATCTCGCCGGGGACGTTAAGTAAATTTACACACGGCGAAATGCCGTCGTCCGTAATAAATTCAACGGTTTACTGTGGTTGTACGTTGTTGTTCCACTCGAAACGTGCTTTGCGCTTTGAACACGACTTTGAGGACGTTCGACTGAAAAAATAACATCGTGAACGTAGATCGTAGAGTAGTAGATCCCATCGCTGCCGACCGTAACGATGTGCCCGTACTAAAAGCGTTTATCGAGACGAACGTTATCGGCTCATAGGTTCGTGTACGCCGAATACGTTTCTATCGATCGCAGGAAACGCTGCGACAGCCGACCGTGATTGTACCGCATTCGCGATCGATAATAATCCAATCATTTAGTAATAAGTCAAACTAAACCCCTCGCCGTTACCAAGGGTGTACGTGGATCACGAACCGTTTTATATTTTTGTGTAGTTTTTTGATTTCATCCGGACCTGTCGTTCATCTTTCCGATCGAGCGCTAACGACACGGAGTCGTACTCGGTGCATGCGAAAAGCTGCCGAACTGCAAACGCGCATAAAGATAGTAAGATAAACAGTAATCGGTAGTTAAAACCGAAGCAACGGGATTTACTGTAGTGTGGCGTTCAGGGGCGTAGCAACCAAACATTGTGACCGAGGTGAAACTTCAAAAAACTCCCTTAAGTATTTTAATTGAGAAAAACAACTTACAAAAAAACTAAATATTTTTTATAAATGTAGTATAAATAATAATTTTTCCTTATAGTTATGTAAGCGTTAGTTTTATTTAAATCAAAAACTAATTAAAATATAATAATAATTATAAGTAGGTTCATAGGTATAACATAATAATATTTATAAGTTATATAAGTAATCACATAAATACATAATATTGCTTTTACTTATAAGTAACTATTAAATTGCAAATTTTTCATTTTTGCGCCCTCCCAGGAATTTCGCTTGGGGCAAAGACATCTCTAGTCCTCCCATTGCTACGGCCCTGGTAGCGTTTCGAAATCGAGAAACAAGTTAAACAGCTCCGCAAGGATTTCATTGCTCTTTTTCGTATCGGCTCGCACTTAGCACATTGCACGGACTCGGTTTCAATATTAACGAAACCACTCGCGTGTACTTCGTTTGTGCATATCATCATCCTGCGGACGTGTGCCGGTCAAGAATTTCGGGTCATCGATAACGACGACGCCAGTCTCACGTCCAACTCTCATTTCGTCGAGTGTACAAAACAATTTACAACATTTAATTAAAGCTCGAGTTTATTTGACGCGCGTCTTGGTATTTATTGCATCTGAGCGATGTGAAATGTAATTTGAAGTTGACGAGTATACTAACCACAAGAACGAGTGAAAACGTGTGCGCGTACGCGCGTGTGGTATGTACGTGTGTGCGTGTGTGTGTAAACGGGTAATTGTGTAAAGCTAGTAGTGTACAATGCGTCTAATTACAATCTTGGTGCAAGTGTGTGCGCGCGCGTGTGTGTTATAATATTGAAAAATAATAAGTGATAATAATAATAATAATCCTACAAAAATAAAATAAAATAATGATTATATCATCAAAATTGTACAATGAATTCATAGTGAGTATTTTTTATTTAAACGGTCTATAGCATATATTAAATGTATGTATATATATTAACGAGTCGCTTTTTTTTTTCAAATAATAACCTATACCATTACAATATATTTCAAAATTACCTATTGACTGATGTTATAAATTTAAATATTTTATCGTAGTTGGTAGGAATACCACTCAAATCGCTGGGTGTTTTGTCTCGTACAGACAATACAAATCTTTTGTGATTTAAAATCCAAATCTTGACTGTTCGAATGAAAACAAAGAAGAAATTGCAAGTTATTATTTAAAGTGTTCTTACCAGTATGTTTAATATTAATAATACACTTTAGAGTGTATGCTGCATTGGTATTCATTGTTTGTTTGCAAAATAAAGGCAAATAGCATCAAATGATTTAAATAACAAAAAAAAAAGTAGGGAGCACAATTAATATTTTTGTTCGCCAGAGCTTTTGAGTATATAAAACCCGTTTGGTATACATGAAGGTAGTGGCGTATTTATGAATGTTATGGTAAAAGCAAGATATATTTTGCCGCTTCCATACCCCCCCCCCCCCAAAAAAAAAAACTCTCATTATTAAAAAGACTATTTTTAACGATTTCTGTATAATATAAATTATAGCACATTATGTTAAATATATAATTATATAATTCATCTATTATATTACAAAATATATAACTTAAACTATCATAAAAAAGAATTCAATAAACTAAAAGTTACTATATATTTTAAAAGTATTATGTTCTAAATAAATATGTGTTAAAAATGTTAAGGTGAGTAAATGTTCAATTTTGATAGTGTACCATTCTTTTTAATAATTACTAATTGTTCAACCAATAGCCCTATTATAAGAATGATGAAACCGACCAAATTAACATTATTGTAATTAATGTATTACAATTATATAATAAATAATTAGTTTTATACTTTAATTAAAATAATTACACAATCAATACACGCGGTTCTTATAAAAAAAAAACTATTTAAATCAATATTAACACTAGTTAAACGTAGGCTCCTTTCCTGACGATGGTATTCGGATCATAAGACATTATAATATAATCACCACTTGGTTATTTTTCCTTACTAAGTAAATAATATGTAAACAGAGACGTTAGACATAAGGTTCGCTTAAAATACAGACATTGTACAAGAACGAAAAACAATTTTCATATCGTTGCTGCAAATCCTTATCGTCTAGGAACTCATCGAGAACCGCGACCAGTACGCGTATTTCCGGTAAACTACATGACGCCCACGTCGTTCCTAGGAAATTCTAAAATATCCTCATTTACATCTTCCCTCCCATTAGCTCGGGCGATATATCGATATTCCACCCAGTTACGTGGGAAGACTTGCCAACACCCCTAGCAAACTTAAAAAAAAACTCTTTTTAACCAATTAAAATTTAATGTTATGATATTTTTTTTAACCATTAACCATTAATTTTATTTATGTTTTTAAATATATTAATTATATATTTATGTTATTATTAAAGTGTTCAATTTAAACTTTAAAAACTTACTTTTCTGACTTTATGACTGGAAAATTCTTCGATAATTACTTCATATGATATTTTTTATTAAAATTCCCTTGTGCTATTTTCATAATTTCATCATTAAATTCACACGTAATGTGTACAAGTAGACATCTACATATTTCAAAAAGTATAATGGAAAATTTTCAATTTGATTGTAGGATAAAAATACCAGTTTTGCACAGTATTGCGCCCCTTTGCAATTCGCGCCTTTGGCGTAGGCATAGTTCACCATACCCTTGCTACGCCACTGAGTATACCCTCCAACCGATTTTCTCAGTTCGTTCGTTCTCATTGAGTGACGATCGCGGTCGATGGTAAACGCTACAGTCCTGCAGTCCTTACGCTGGAGCTTCGGCGATCGAAGAAAAAGCAAATCATACGTTTATGACAATGGTTTTCAACCTTTTTAACAATGCGGCACACCAATCCATTTATTATGTGAATCATATTTTATATATATATATATATATATATATATATATGTACACTGTTTACAGTATACTCTATTAGAGGGTTATTTATTGTGAAATATATTAATACAGTCGATCGATCGAGATGGCTGCGACGGGCTTTCAATAAACGTATTACTTACAATAAATAATAATACATGTATCTGCGATTATTTCGATCAGTTTACTTATTTTGAAATGTTCTTCACGTTTTTATTAGGTTTTAGTTTTCTTATTTTTTATTCATACGTTTATACGTACGGTTACAACCATCGTACAGCGAACGGAGAGACCGCGGCCGGTTACGTACAACCATGTTGTACGCGGTCGTCATTAATTACTGTTTACGGCGCAATAAACGGCGACGGCTTGTACGCCGTATTTACGTTTCGCACGCACACTTAGGTACACAACGATTCTGTTACGGCAAAACCGAAAGGGACGTCGGCGGCGGCAATACCTTCCCGACCTTATAACCGTCACCATAACGCACCTGAGCTTGTTGCATAAATAGCCCGTTCTCTCTCCCGCGTTCCCAACTTATTTCAGAAATTATTACACTAAATGTTGGCGTACGTACCCATATAATGATAATAATTATAACTATAATACGTATACGTGTGTGTGTGTGTGTGTGTGTGTGTGTGTGAACCCGTTACCGTTGGGCTAATAACACGGACAGTGTATTTTAAATTAATTATTATTAGCATAACGCCACCGCCTCCGAGGTAATTTGTTTTGGTCGTTAATCGTAATCATTATTATTAAAATGATGATCATCATCATCGTTGCTGTGGTATGTGTTATATCGTAACACGGTCGTGATGTATATACAGTGTGCACGAGATTGAGCACGACGACATAACAGTGTGCAAATGACCGATAAATGCCGATGAAACAGTAGAAACTACTACTTCTACTAACCGTAAAACGCCGCCGCCACACCACGGTCGTGTCCGCTACGTCGAGGGAGCTACGGGTCAGGCTGTTTCGAGTTGTCCCGCTTATTAGGGCCGAAACTGGATTATAAATGTAATAGGTAATAAATAATGTAATAATTAAACAATTATTATTTTATAAGGATTATGAACGTTATAAAAAGTATATTAAATATTAGATGAAAACATGTTTATAAAACCATCCATACATTTGTGCTGTACTTAAACATTGTCCCTTTCTTATAATTTATTGTTTAATTATTACTTATTTATTTGTATAAACTTAAGTTGAACAGTTTGATAAGAATTAAATGTAGTTGTCTTAAAATTGTAAACACACCTAAAAATAAGAACTGATGTCTCCTCCACAAGCCTTGGATTTTGGAAGCAATCATATAAATAGTTTTTATTTGTGTAATGTAAGTAAGAATTTTTTCTTAAATGCAATAAAGTTATTATTATATTGTTAAATGCACGCCTTGTGACGAAAAAAGGTGCGATATGATCGTGTAACACGTGTTTTTAAGTTTATTCGTAATCATCGTTGAAACATTAACGTTTATTTTATTTTATGGAGGATTACGGGGTCAAGCGTAAAGATGTTTTAATGCACTGTGATTTGCTCCGTCTAGTATTAACTTTAACTTGTAGTCAACACGCTTAAAATTATTAGAAGTTTTTAAGGGGCCAATTTTGTCAACAAATACTAACCTTGGGTCAGCTTATCTCCCGAACCCTCACCCTAGATCCGCCCCTCCACCGTACACGGTTTGGCATCACGTCTCGACGCAGCCGCGCCTGAAAACCGGTACGTGAGTATACTCGTCCGTAAGACGTACCGACATTCGACGACAAAACGCGAATTATTCGTTTTCTCGCCCTCCCAGTAATCGCCGTCTGTTCGTGTTTGCCGTGCGGTAGGAACGGAATCGTCTCGCGATTATCATCATTACCAGGGGAAGCTTGACCATGAATTTTGTATTTCACTGAACTACCAAAAAGGTATCATTTTAATAGGTGGATACTTGGTCTTGACATCTGGCAGCGGTAGGTAATGTAAAATTGGTAATTTAATAAAAATCAGGTAAGTTCTTGTACCTAATATGACTTTTTGGTAGGTGGGTGGATGGCATTAACTATACTTGAACCGCTAACTGAACAATGTGTACGGTCCGTCGGTGGACGTTTCCTCATCAACGCAAAAGCCGCTACGAGACTAAATAACGGACGAACGGTTCGCGGTAAATTCGACGACCTGCCGAATGCCGTGAGGTTTGATGCATCGACGCCGTAGCGCACTGATGTTGCAAGTGATATTTTTCGTTTATAGCATTTTTATTATTTTCGTATAATTCTGTCGTACGAAACGATATTGAACAATTTCGCAACGACTTGTGCAAACCAAACGAAATCACTTTATATCGAAGTAAACAACGCGTAATCTTCGTGCACGAATTTCGCACGCTAACGGGTACAAAATGTGAAAAATAAAAATAAAAATTACAACTGATTCTACCGTAATATTTATCGTTGACAACACACGGTGTTTTGCCATTCGACTGTTGTACGACGCGTGTGTTTCTGGGTCTTCTGACGAATTGTTCTCGGCAGTGGTGTGGTAAACTCAAACATTTTCAGAGGCAAGTATATTTTGTCGATAACCACCCCCCAAAAAACTGAGAGGCGGCCACCTCTTGATTACCCACATCACCACGCCACTGGTTCTCGGTGATCGTGATATCACATTATTATTACTCCATACGAGTGCGTTGTACACGAACGGAACAAATGAAAAATGAAAATTCCGCGATCGTTGCCACTTGACCGGTAATTGTTCGCCGTTAATATTATATTGGTTCTACTGCAACTAGATATCGGTCAATATTGATACTTAAAATGTCTCTTTTATTATGCGTATCATCCTACACGAATCGGAAGTAAAATGTACCGTTGCAATTTTTTAGTATTTTTAAGTGATACTAAAATCGATTTTTATAGTTATTATTTTATAAAATAATTGTCAAGTATCATAAGAAAAATAAGATTAAATATCATCGAAAAATTCTAAAATTCATGAAAAATTCACTTAACCGATTGAACACTATATATATATATATATAATATTAGTCATAAAAGATATATTACACGTACGATTATTATTATTATCGTTATTATCGGCTGCCGAACGAATAACGACGAAACGACATGGTATTATGTACGATACGTCTGACAACAAACAGGTGGCGATTCAGATAAACGGGCAATTCGATCGTTTCGTCGGAAGAACGTTTTTTTTTTTCATTTTTATTCCGCTGCCTCGCAACCGAAAGAAAAATCACATGTCAATCTGAATGTCACGTGCAGCAACGTTCGACGACGTGGTATAAATTAACTTTTTTTTTTTGTTTCCGAAATGTATACGATAACAATAACAATAAAAACCGCTGGCGCAAAGTTATCGCTCCGGTTGAAATCGTATTACCGCGGTCGCGCAGTATACGATATGTGTGTGCACGCAATATCCCGTCGACGAAATGCTTTTACCCACCCGCGGTGCTTGTGTGTGAGCAAGTCGCGCGGGGAGGTGCGCGCAGGTAATGCGTTCACGGTTTATCGGCCCGAAGTTTAGCCGTTATATTGTTTCCGCGTTCAACGTCCCGGATGGAAGTGTGTACCGACGACCGAGGTCTTGTGTCGCGATTTCGTTTTTAACATATGCGGACAGGGCTGTAGAAATAGCGCAATACGGCGGTGGGATGTACAATTGGGCGAGATTACAACTTGCTAAAAAATCGTTGCACCACCCGTTAACTATTCATCTTCTCAAAGGCCCCACATACGATCGGTTTAACTTTTTACGGAGGGGTGGCAGTAGGGGCGGATCCAGAGTCGGAGAACTGTGGATCAAGTAATTTCAAGAGGCCATTTATTAGGGATGAAACTGAATTAGAAATTAATACCTAGTAAAAAAAAAAAACACACAATATGCTCATAAAAGTGTATAAGTATATTTATATTATATTTTAGAATTAGTGATACTACCGATAATGACTTATTGACGATTAATAAATATAATCTAATTTTATCAGTGCAACAAACGTACGGAATAAAATATGATTTACTTAACTTTCTACTAAAACGATATAATTTAAAATATAAATTATGAATTGAAAAATTTTAAATTTTGAATATATATGGCATTCATTTTTCAAGTAACTTCGATGGGCCAACTGTCCAAGAGTCCAAATCAAAGTCTAAAAAGAGAAAAAAATTTCCAAGGGGCCAATTTTGTCAACAAATATTAACTGTGGGTCAGCTGACCCTCTGAACCCATCCATAGATTCACCCCTGGGCGGCAGTAACACACTTATACACTAGTCGCTGCACAATAAATATAAAATTATATTTTTTATTTTTGTAATTTTATAATACTCTAGATAGTAGACTATAAAGATGAACATCGAAAAATAATCGAAAGCCCTATTTTTAGGATTTTGAGGGGGTGTGTGCCTCCTCATGGATCCGCGCCTGCCCTCAAATGATCAGTAATGCCAGCAGTGTAATTATCAATGGTATTTACATTACTGACTGTGTACTCTTCACATGGTCGGTATGGATTATTGGATATTGTGGAATATGGATATTATCAATACTTAGTTTGTTCGGCATTCGACTGATGACGATGCAAACTTCGATGAACTGTGATGTCAACGTGTCTTTATTTATTTAAAAAAAAAAAACAGGTATTTTCTTATTATAATTATAAAAACGGAAAGCTTGTTTTAACATTTTATATTTCAAGTAAACGGATTACTAATAGGAAGCGTTGGATAAGAGATTGGATTGCCTAACGTAAGAAGTACTATAAGTATTTAAACCTTTTAAAATAAATCCAGCTTTCAGGCTTCGAAGACTACTAGAATTATTTTCTATAATATATATATAATAAACTATTAAGTAAAACCACGGATTACTACGTCGGCGCGCTTGGAAATACATCACGTGCATCTTTTATCGCTGTGCTAATTACACTGAACAACTGTCGTTATTCACCTTACACGATCAACATTATTATCGATGAATAATTATTGACGGTTCGATATCCAATTTTTTTTCATCAGTCTTCAATGTAGTTTTTCTTTACTGGCAGTACATCAATGTTCATGTCATACGATCCATATCAGTATCCAAAATACTGACGGCAGTATTGATCGTGTGAAGGCCGTTCAAGTGTTCGACTCACACGCTCTCGGAAAGCGATTAGTTATAACGTTTAATTTTGGGAAGTGTCGCCTGGAAAACGTATACGTCACGAGCACATACTAATAACGATAATATTGTGTACGTCATAGTCGTACGCCGAGTGAAAAACGATTAGTATTTGAATACCGTTAGTTTTCCTCTCGTCGGCGTTGTTGTTATTGTATCGGCCCCAGAGGTCTCTTTGGTTCTTCTACTTTACCGTCCACTTACCGGTGCTGGGTGAAAATATCGCGTTTCGCCGTACACTTTACGACGCGGGTGGTGTCGCAGCAGCATGATTATAATAATATAACGAGATGCGGCGGTCGCTACCGCACTGATGGCAAAGTTAAAACAAATTAATATTTATGTACTGCATGAATTTTTTTGAACAAAAATAAAACAAAAGACCGTTCGTCATTTAAATATTATACAAAATTAAAGAGAGAGAAAGAGAAACATTAAGGCCGAACATGTTAGTGGAGGAGCCGAAAAACTGTAGTACGAGATAAACTTTTATTTTTGCAAACGTTATTACGAACATTAATATTAAACAGCGACCGTACGAAGACCACGGGGCGAGCGCGCGAAGTAAGACCGGAAAACGGAGCAGGTGCAATTTTCTAAAGTGAACCGTAAATCAGGATATTCTAAGAGGGCTTTGTAGATAGAAAAAAAAAGTAAAAAAAAAAAAAAAAAGCAGCGAGGGACAGAAAGAGAGTGTGTGTAAGTGAGAGGAGTAAGAGAGAAGGAAAAGAAAAAGAAGTGCAGATAAAATGCGATACCGAAAAAGTTAACGAATGAATAAATGATGATGATAGACGTGCGTGTAATACCGTACGCACGTAGCATAATACTTGTACAACATACACCGTGTGTATAAATTATTCCGACCGGAGGTCCGTGCCGATGCTGACCGTGCGGTGTGACCGTCGTAAATCCAAAAACCTAAAACGTTAATAGTGCTCTGTTCCGTGTTATCAACTTCGTTGCTGCGCCGAACAAACCGCATAAACTTGATCCCTGGCACCTGGGTGTACCGTTAGAGCAACATGTCGTATTCGGTGGTTTTTTTTATTTAATTTATTTTTTTATAAAACGTGACCGGTTTAAAACCGGATTAAAGAAATCAATTATTTCGTTAACCGATGCGTTTGTAAAATGCATTTTGCAAATTTCGCGTTTGTTACACTACAACGGTACGATGCACTGAAATATTGCGGCGTTCTGCAATACTATCGTTTTTGATCGATTAAGTTTATGACCGTTATCGATCGTCATTTCGTATCACTTGACTTGACTTGTTCAGTATTGATAATACCGTTCCATCTCGTACATGACTCGAAACCGTTCATGGTCGACCGACCGTTCGAAACGGTCCTTTCCGCGTGGTTTTTCAAGAAAACGAGATTAATTTATATTTATAATAACTAGATGATTTGTGAAGATCAAATTAATTAAACGGAAATCAATTTGCTGATTCGCGGTAATACGTTTTCATTATACTGATACATAAACATGTATACTTTAAAAGGATTAATGTAAAGGAAAATATTTAAATTAAATTAAATTAAAGGTACACGTAGAGTTCACTATTGAAATACGGATTTATACTGCAATAACAATTATTTTGTTTTTGAATATTTTCAATCGAAATTAGGAATAATAAGCTCGTTTTTCGCTACTATTTCGTCGATATAAAGCTGCGTCCACATCAAGAAAACATTGTCGCATAATATTATCAGACTTTTTCCGTGTTCAGTCGTGATGTGATTGACTTTGTACATACTTGACGATGAACTTTTAATTCAAAACCGGTCATACTTTACAAATTTAACAATACTCCGGGCTAAACTTTAATTTATTTCTATATATAAACTATTTGCTTATTAATTTATATATTTATAAATGAAAATACATTTTTAAGAAAGCTCATACAATCGGTGTTGCGTGGTCTCAGTAAAAACATGTAATATTATAAAAATCCTGTCTTTAGTAATAACTCATATTTGTGTATCTATGATTATAAATTATTAATAAACATTTACCTAAATAGTGTATTTAATACATCTGTCTTCTAACGGCATTAACGTGAAACCACTTTCTTTCAAACGGCTAATCTCAGAAACTTCGCGGCCGATTACATTAGCATTTTCTGATAATCTACAATTATCAATTTTCTTCATAGATAGTTTTGACTTTTCATTTTTTCAATATCTTACAAAATAATTTTGCAAATATTAACCCGTCATTACTTGCATGTGAGATGACATTAATTTGAGGAGCACGAAAAAATAATTTACGTTTAAAGCCCTGATATGAAAAAAAAGAAAAAAAAACCAAACCCTATTATATTTAAATACGTATAATCACATCAAAAGATTTTTTTAAATACATCAATCATAAATAACAACCATTTTAATTATCTTAGTAAATTTTGACAAGGCCGTATGATGCGGTTTAATGAAAATGAACAATTTTTTTTTTTTTATTGCTTTCACTCGGTATTAATTTTATTATTGATTAAGCTAATTAAGCAATTGATTAAGCAATTAAGCAATTTCGAAAGCATTTTGGTTTTTATTAAAATACGTGACTATCGATAAACATAAAATAAACCAATATTTTTTAAAACAAATTTAACTTACAATGTTCGCATGTATTATAATAGCATTAAGTAATTCATATATTATCACTTACAGACGTATGAATGTGTCAATATATCGTAAGCACAAATTTTAGTGAAATCTATTTTATTGATTCTATAATGTTAGCCAATAAAATTATTAGGTTGAATGATGTATGTATATGTGATATTGTATAGGTGTTAAATTTTATATATTATTAGATTTATTTGAATTTCGTGAAAATCGATTTTACTAAAATAAATTTACATATTTTAATTTTGAATTTCAACAAAAATACATTTTATTCCATAAAAGTAATTATAATTAGCGAAAGCTATTCTGTAATTTAAATTAAAGTTACGAACAATTTTGTGTTAATTATAGACACGAATGTTACAATATGTTAATTACAGATAACAGTTTATTGAATGTCAGCTGATCATTTTTATTAAAGTTATTACTTAACTTTAACACAAATATTTAAAAAATAAATACATATTTTTAGTCTTTTCTATTGATTATCAGTTAAAAAGTAATTCAATATTTATAATGGAATTTAATGATACATTTTTTTCATTATGGTTTAAATTATACATTTAATTATTTGTATTTATTAAATTTTCATGTTGTAATTTTTTCTTGATTATCGTAATAAAATAATTATCCCTAAATTATTACACTTAATTTTAACAATATTGTAACGTGAATAATCAAAAAATCTATCCATCTACCTATTTGCCGTAAATATTTATATCATTAAATAATCTATATAAATAGATATATAAATATTCAAAGCTTAATTTTAATTTCTACATCGATAAAAAAAAATATATAGTTAATTTTGATTTTAAATCCTATTGATAATTAGAGTAATTATTTAAAATAATGTATAATATTATAAAACCATAAAAATAAATGTTCACGATCCGTTCAATTAAACTTTCTAAAGTTTTTTTGTATTTTAGGTTTCAAATAAAATAAGTCCGTAAAAGTCTGTTAGTTTAATATTATATAGTTTATTATGTCCGTGTTCGTTTTCTATACAGTGAAAACCGCTCGGCAGTATGATATGATAATGCACCAGTCCTACAACATATAAGGTTTAAAACAAAATTTCAACCAAACAAGTGCCCGTCTAATATATGTTTTGCGGAATAAATATGTTCCGAAACTTTCTCGTAGCAAAGCTTTTTTAATATTAAATTGGAAACAAAAAAGTAGTTACATGCAGTACTCTCTACAAAAAGTTTACTTAGTTTTGCGGTTTTCTTATTAGTTTCTCCGAGAGCGTATAATAGCAGCGAAAAATATTTAATTCTTTTCGAGAGAGAGAGTAGTTCTTATACCTACTCGTATTTGTAAGTGAGAGGAGCAATTTTGGTGTCTGGAGACTGGAATTATACAACATAAGGTTGTTTCTGTTATATTCTACTTATGTTTAAAGTATCTTAAATTGTACGAAAATCGTTTTAGTTTATGAGTATTATAATTGTATACACGTACAACGACGCAATGCGTGATTAGTGATCATCACTTGTTTTCTTTACTCAATGCGTAAACACTCACAAACACATTTTTCAAGACATTTTTTACTTAAGTCTTATTAAAATTCACAAATAAATCATATTTTGTACAAACCAAATTACGTGCCACCGGCTCGATTTCAAATTATGCGGTCGAAGATGTAATTAATTTTAATTAATTAGACATGAGACTTAAACTTTTAATATATTTAATACGTTTATTTTACAATTCAAAGTGTTTAACAAAATTCTGATACTAAGTGACGTGAAGTTGCTTTCAGTTCCGTAACTAGAACCACTGTATACTAATTGAGTCCCTATACCTGAACGGGGAAAAAATAATATACTAATTGAGTCCCGGGTACAAACGAGACATATACTAATTGAGTCCGTGGTTAGGAAACTAATTGTATACGAATTGAGTCCGAGGATTATTTTGAGTAAAATATGAAATAACCATCCAGAGTCCAGGCACAGCGAAAATTATGAATAATAATAAAAATAATAATAAATAATAATAATAATAATAATAATAATAATTAAAATTATGTTGCACAGCCGCTCCATACGGATATACCTATATATACATATCATTCATATCATTTTTATGACTTTCGTCAGATAATACTGTTGCAATCAAACACAATAACTAGAATTTAATACGTACAATGCATTTCTCATAGATTTTTACCAATATAAAAATTGTTATTTTATCATTATCTATATTTATTTAATTATACATAAATTATTCATATTATATTATACCCCTACATTATTATATATGTGAGTATATTAAAAAATATTTAAAAAAAAAAAACATTTTTAACCACACCTGTATAATTTTTTGTTACAGACAGTCCTATAAGTCTATAAAAATGGAAAGGAAAATGTTTTTATTTTTAAAAAAATTTAACGGGACTCAGTTAGTATTAAAACATGGACTCAATCAGTATTATACCTAAAATTTCACTGGACTCAATTAGTATACACCCCAAAAACAACCCGGGACTCAATTTGTCATAAAAGGTTGTACTGGGACTCAGTTCGTATGCAGCCACTAGAACTCATCTGATTTGTGTTCGTTTTCATCATCCTTTTATATTGCTCTATTGACGTCATAGGACTTGTTGTTTTGGCAATATCCAGCGATAGGCCTTGTTCGTTTAACCTAATTCATTATTCTAAGAATATGGATTAACAGCTTATTACATTTTTAAATATTACTCGGTTTATGACCAATTAGTTAAATATAACGATATGCAGTTTTACGCAATACATATAATATCGTGTTACATAATCACACACGGTTTCTATTAATACATGGTTGCCCATAACAATATATACATCATATAAATGATTAGGTTATGAAAAAGAAATAAAAAAACTTATATTACCAACAAAAATGTGCAAGAATGGCATATGGTATCAAGTGAGAATGGACAGCACTTTGTCAGACGAATTTGAAGTAACTGGGCTATAACTCAGACTCACACCACTAATATCCAACGTCGTACTGGAAAAAATGGTACATAGTGTATAATCGTGAGGTCAATATATATAAAATCACACTAGGAATATTAAGATTCGCAGACGATTTAAATATTCTTGGAAAAGACAAGAATCAGTTATACATAACAAAACAAAATTGATAAACGGAGCAAAAGAAAATCGGTCTAGTGATAAATGAAGAAAATACAAAAATCATGGAAACCGCGACTAGTGAAAATATTGCAATAGAAAACCCGACATTTTAAGTACCTTAACTCAACAATCACTGGAAATAATGATTGAAGTATTCAAATCTGTAATCGCATCAATAAAGGTGAAAGCACATATTTCGATCTAATGAAATCATTTAAATCAAAGATCATTTCTAGAGGTACAGAAATACACTTCTACACGAAGATAATTAAAAACCTACAGTTATGTACGGATGTGAAATATGACCCATGACAAGAGTTAAACAAAAACGAAGGACCTTTGAATAAAAAATAATAAGAACAATATGTGGACCCATTTATGATGTTGAAGCTAATAGCTGACGGAAAAAAAATAAAGAGTTAAGTGAAATGACAAAAATACCCGTTATGACGACTATGTGAAAGGACAAAGGGTAAAACGATTCGGACGTGTAAGCAGAGAGAAGTAACGAACAGAGGTAGAGCAATTATAAAATGGCAACCCGAATGGAAGAGACTAAGAGAAGATCGAAAAATCACTAGTTAGATGACATAAAACAAGACCTAAAGAGATTGATGATTGTAAATTGGGAATAATTTGTCTAGGATCTTGAAAGTTGGAGAAGATTAAAAATGACAACAAAATTTCTTTCACGGTTATAAAGCCATGATTATAATGGAAATATTTAGTTTATTATATTAATATAGGATTTATGAAAAAAAAAAACAGGACAAATATGTTCTCTAAAAAAAAAAGGACAACATTTTTTTTAACTTATATTATATGCAATAAAAATAATTTTTAATTAGTTTAATATTTTAATTAAACATTGATTTGCATTCTTTTTTTGCTGTGAGATTGAAAAAAATTACTTAAAATATTTTTTATTTTTATTGAGTTTATGTCGATTTTTCATAATTTTCTTCATTACATCCTTTGACATTATATTTTTTTGATTAACTGAATGCATTTAATAGTTTTGGTTGTGTTAACAAAAAATTATAAAAATCGTTACCGGAATATTTTTTAAAATTATTTTTAAGAACTATTATTGCTTTGACAGTTGGTACGAGGAAACGATCTTTTTCGTCCGTCCATTAAATATTTGTGATTGAAAATATTCTTTCTATTACTGCATTAGTTAATCTTCAAAGGTATAGTGAACATATTTTATTTTTAGGCAATTTAAAAAAATAATACAAGTGATAACACTAACGACTCACAACAATTTAAATAAAAAGAACTAATACACAGTGGCTATAACATTAATAACACAAGACTATTGCAATGTACATACGACTATGTTAAATTTTTCGATTAATATATCTAATACACCTATTATACCGAATATCGTTGACTATAAATGGACTGCAGTATGTATAATAATAATAATATGTATATTGGTAAACTATTCGTATTTAATATCGATTTCTTTAGAAGTCTCACACATGAGTTTGTAGTACATATATATATATATACAGTGGCGTACATACGAGGGGGGTTTCCGGATTTAAACCCCCCCAGGGCAAAAAAAATAAAGCTTAATTATTAATGACGTTTTTTAATATTAATTGGTTTTAAAGTCCCTAATTTTAATACTAGAAACATATTAAGTTTACATGTTCCCATAGCTACTCGAAATTATGTTATTAATAGTCCAATATCCCGCTTGCTTAAATCATGTAATGAAGTTACCAATTTTGATTTTAATTTTGATTCGTTGTATGAGTTAAAATTATGTATATTTAAATAACTGTATTACCTGTATGTTTGTTATTATATAATGATAAAATTAATATTAAACCACTGTACTTTTACCCCTTGCGGGTGTTAATTAATAAATAAAATAAAATAAAATAAATAAAATGACGTGTAATATATTCGTAGTTTCATTATTACGCTTTGAACATAAAATATACAACTATACAAACATTATGATAATTAAATAATTATATAGATAAGTGTTTGAAAAGTTTTGTTAACTATGCTGTTTTTATATTCCAATAGCTATTAATTTACTGTAATGTAAAAGTAAACTGTAAATTGGTAAAAAAGTTGTATAAAATAATATCTATTTATAGCAGTTATTTATCTTATTTATCAGTGCAACGAAAAAAAAAATATAACGATTATTTTTGTTAACCCTACCCCCCCCCCTCCCCAGAGCAAGATTGAATGTATGCCACTGTATATATGAATCACTAAATGCAAGAAGGGCACATGTCCATAATTTTCATAATATCACATTTTTACAGATTTTTGTTTAGATTCAACAATACACCGTTCTGTGCAAACGGGACACATGTCCAATTTACTGGTATATTATAAAATGATCATGATATTTTGTGTTAAATGTAAAAACGGTGTATGTCCTAGATATGTGGCCTTATTTTGTCTCTCCGGAAAAATTATAAAATGTGGACATGAGCCCTTCTTGCATTTCGTGATTCATATATACTATATGGCATGTCTTATTTTTTTTCCTTTTACTCTCGGTTTATAATTTTTATGGGAATAACGGGATTAAAACGGGACCCTATTCTAAAAACGGGACAAAAAGCGTCTATCGGGACAACGGGACATAATGATAAAAATAGGGACAATCCCATTTTAAACGGGACATATGGTCACCCTATATTAATATACTATAATATACATGTTCAAACATTTTAAAGTTTATTTTTATACCATCATATTATTTATTAAATAATATTTTCTTACGTCATTGATTGTAATATGTAAGTATTTGGTACAAAATATTCGATGTAATACTGTATGTAATATAATCTACTCATAAATTACATATTATACCAAGAAATCTTATTAGTTTTAATCGAAATAACGTCAAATTTACAGATAAAATATTGCTCGTCTCTACCTATAAAATATAAATTTTAATAGTTATTTTCAAATTATGTTCCATATAAATGTTACATATTTTACGATATTGTGGAAAAGACAAATATTTGTTTTGAAATTATGATTTTAATTTTAACTTTAATTCCTTTCCATCGTAAGAATTTCAATAATGTTCACAAAATAATAAACTTTAAAACAGAATTTTGTCCATAAATTTAATTATATTTTAGGTTTATGCTGCTTAAATGAAAATAATGTTTTTAAATTAATTAAAAATATTATACACTTTATAATGTCACGATTGTTTGTAAAAATTAAACCCTTTCAAAACAAACGTTATAAATGTTAATTTATTTTCTAACTGTGTTATTTTTAAATTATATACTTTTTATAATCCAATCAAAACTTTGCATTATATTTCTTATTAATATTGTGGAAGATTTTTAAAATCTTAAACCGTTCTGTGAATGTTTTGTAAAATGTAATGTAGTACCTATAATTCAAGGATTTTGTAACATTCAAAAATATTTTACGATTTGCATGCCCATATTCTGAATTTTTGTGATTACATCTAGTTACAATAATATGTAATTATTGAAAAATAAAAGTTTTGCATTTTATGGATTCAGTGTGTTGATAAACTGTGTTTTTGTTTTCCAAAATTCGATGAATTTTAGAAGTTATATTTGTCACGGTCATTTAAATAACTCAATACATTTTTTTCGACCAATTCTTCAATGCACATTTTTATATCTTATAGAAAGTCCCGATTATATAACAAACACGAATATATTATACCTTTATAGTTATTAATGGTCGATTAACCGTCAACATTACCTAAGTGTACGTTATTATTATTAATATTATTCACATTTACATATTCGGATCCATACATAATATTCATCATTATAAATACGAGTACATATTCCGTCATGTAATTCGATATAGAACTACGAGCAATATCTCATCGAAATTAATCGTCCACTCGGGATAGCACTGTCCTAATTAAATTATTAACTGTTATTCTGGATTCATATACTTCGTCCCGGATTAGAATATTCCTCTCGTTAAACGGAAACCGAAAAATATCGATTTCCAATAACGAACCAGGAACAATACAAATTAACCATGGTAACCGCTTGACCAGAGAAACTGTATAACATGTAATACATCCCCGTGTAAAGGCATAATATCATAAAAGTCTTACGGACTTTTAACTGACCGTAAGTTGGAATTACAATTGGGGGGAGGGGGATGAAAACGCTTCGTAACAAACGTGCACGTGACCCGAGAGAAAAAGCGTTTTATCTTGTAGGTAGTGAAAAAAAGATAAAATAAAATAAAACAGAAATACGCAGCCCGAAGTACCGGAACTAATCACATAAATGGATTTTCAACGTCCGGTTTCCATTAAAACGTTTATTACGTTTTTAATTCACTCGGTTTGTGGGTACCGCACCCGCGCGAGTAGACGTAAGACAAAACACTACGAAATGAGTGTGTGCCGAACACGTGTGTTTTTGTGTACGCGCAACAACGTGCGATGCGAAAACTACGACAGCGACGGACGGACCCGATAAGGGTTTGAAACGGGTGTGTTCCGGCTCACCCAGTTTATACACATAACTAGTGACGGCTCGTGGCTTTGACGACGGGATGACCCTACTATTATTTATGAAAAAAAGAAAATTAATTCCGATTGTAATGGTATACCTTTTAATGCTATATTAAACAATTTAATATTTAGAAAATACTAAAATGGTGATTTTCAAATAATCAAAATAATAATTTTATAAATGTTGACGTGTGGGATCGCAGCGATTACCATGTACGTATGCCAAAAGAACAAATGCGTATCAACTTATCACCACTGAGTGCTGGGCAATAGATAGCCACCGCCCGCCGCTTTTGGACGAAAATCATCGTCGATACTTTATAGAATATTGTACGATATTATTATGTTAGGCCGCGCGAACGTGTGCGTGTGGACATAGGCGCGCAACTAGGGGGGGCGCTATAAGGTTTTAGCACGTCCGAATTGAAATGTAGCACTCCTGTTTTTTTTTTTTTTCAGATCTATATAGATCCATAGTAATTACAGTTAAATACCATTTAATTTTATTTTTAGCGATTTCAGTGCTCCCAATATTCGGACTCTAGTTGCGCCCATGAGTGCGGATACGATTGAGCCGCGGTGTCTCACAAGCGTATGGACGGCACACCGCGTCATGCAAACATGTAAATAGCAATGATAATTTTAACTAATATAAACAGTTTAAGGTACGTTTTCCAAGGCGTAACATGTCGCCGCGACCGACGACCAAGACTTGTCGTCGCAACGTATTTTTTCTGATATGTTTTACTAAACGCGACACATCGCTGCGATTTTGGTAGTTATATTCTCAATTCGCTTGCAAACCTGTCCAAGTACAGATGTGTTCAGGTGTAACGTGTAGTTAATACAAATAATTTTAGTTCATACAGTTTTGTTTAAATTATTATAGATCCATTTATTTCAATATGCATTAACAATAATGATATTTTGACATTGTGATTGGATGAAAAAGATTTTATATTTTTCCATTTAAAGTCAAAAAAAAAAAAGAAAACAGATATGTTTAATATGTTAAATATCGTGATACTGAAGGTTTTTACGAAATATTAATTTATAGAAATTTAAAAGATAATAACATTATTAGAAAAGGATATCTGGAGTAAAATAAAAATCCATTTTATGGATATGAACCGGAAAAAGCGCCTTCTATTAACAATATTATTTCATTTTTGTTATTGTTTCAATAGTCGTTGTGATGTGTCGCGACGACTTGTCGCGCAGCACTGCTCTCGGAGGTCGTCGGTCGCGGCAACCCAAAGTTAAGTCGCCGCAACCTGTCACATCTTGCGAAACAGTTGATACTATTTTCGTGTAAACAGATATTGACGACATGTCGTGCCTTGGAAGACGTACCTTTACCCGTGGATTACGATTTCCGATTGTGATATTATAGGAATTGTATTGTTGCCGATTACGTGAGTGCCTTATTTAATCGCTTGCATTTTAAACCACGATTGTGTGTTAGCATTTGGACAGTAGTAAAATAAAATAATATCAAAAATAAATGGTACAGAAACAGACACTTTTTCATATTACCAGTGCGGTAAAGGGAGTGCCCACGTACCGCCACTGGACATAACGTCCGCAATACGATTCGTGTGACCGAACCCGATCTTGTTTCCTACTACTACTATTTCACTACTGATGGAAGCTCCTTGATTGCACCAGGCGAATTTACTCGTCACGACTAAATCCGCTCAATGCAATGGGCCTTGTGCGCTTAATCACCGCGTGTTGAAGGCTCGACGCCAGTACCGGCGCTACCTTTTGTGAGGCCTTTAGGTCGTAATTAAAATAGACTCAGTGACAGCTGCACGCCATATCGGGTAATAGCTAATTAAATTTAAGAAATGCGATAAGATAAACTTTCTAGGCATCCGTTTTTCAACCCATGCGGCGTACCATACGGGTCGTCGTTAGTGCATTCATGACATATTAAATATAATATAATATTGTTTTGTTATATGCTAACGTATTGCTCAAGAAATCACACACGCCAGGCGATCCATGCGTTTTCACGTTTTATTTCATGAGATTTCCATACAAAATATTTTGCAATTAAAGTTTTAAGTGCGAGGCCCTTGAAGGCGTGAGGCCCTGGACAAATACCCCGTTTTGCCTCCCTCTAACGCCGACCCTGCTCATCAATAACCAGTGAATAAAATAAACGACTGGGCTACTTCAGTTACTATTTGCTGACCGTTTTACTGTCTGGCGAGTAAAACCGCTTTGTGTAATCGCCCTAGCTGGCGAAATCGCTAACGCGCAAGCGAACAGCGAGACCGGTCAAGATGTCGGAAGCTGTATTTCGCGCGGGAGTTGTGATTTTTCGTGTATTTCACTTCGGGTGTGAAATGAGAATATGTTGTCTTCTCGCCGAGAGTCGAATTGCAGATTCTATACACTCCTGTTTTTAACCACGAAATGAATTAACTTTCGATCGCAAAACCAAGACTTATATGTATAATAAGTACAGTAATAAATCTGAAAGATGAAGATAATAAATGGTCACTTAAGTTTTCAATTATCATGAAAAGATTAATTTTTAATTGGATAGGATAATGAACCGCGGTTTATAAGATAATAATAATTACCAAAGATGATGAAATACCTATGGTCGAATAAATTATTCGTTGTTCGGTGGAACATCAAAGTTAAGGAGAGCCTCAGTTATACACAAAAATCGCTTTGATACTTATGAAGAAATATTACATCATTAAGCCGTTAATACTATAATGCGTTTAATTTACATGCAATCAGGAGACAGGAGATATATTTGCATACAATTCCTAGTTTTCACACAACAATTATTATAAATATGATAAATACAAGTATATTGATTTTATATAAATTATGTATACATATATATAACATATATTCAGAGTAAAATGTATTGGTTTTAATAAAACAATAAAATATTTAATTTAAATTAAAAATTTATGAGAAAAAATTTCAAAAGCATAAAATTGAATAGAGACTCAAACACTTACCACTAATAATATTCAATTAGATGTAAAAGATTTTTTTTTTTTTTAAACTTTTTATGAGAAATTGAAATAATCACATTTTTTTTATTTCGAAAATGTTGATAAAATAATTTTGGGTTGTCAAAAATGTTTTATATAAATATAATACAAAGTTATTCAATAGGTTACTCATACATTAGGTCATACACTATAACTAATAAAAAATAAATATATGACGAGAGTTTCGATATTAAATATTAACGGAAATGATAAAAATGTCAAAAATTCATCATATTTTTTTAGTGAAAAATTTATAAAATTTTAATTTTTTTAATTTAAGACTTCAAAATTGGATACGAAGTTCTGCACATTATTTGTTTTTTTAACAAAAAAAAAAAAATACTGAAGAGTCACCAAAATGATTTATAAGCTTATGAAGTTTTGACGAAATCAGATATTTCAATGAATTACAATTTAACGATATTTAATATTTGGTTAAAGACATTTCATGTCAAAATAAGTTTGTGTTGTTTATAGACACTTAAAAGTTTCGATATTCTTTAATTTTAGATGCATTTTTTTTCTGCATTGACAGTTCAACCTACCGAATTTGGGTCTTCTACATTGTCGACCATCTTCAAAAATATAAATCGATCCACTCGATCCCATTCACTCGGAATCGTTTTTTTCGTGAGTAACGGTACATTGGTTTCAAGTTTAAAAGACTAATACAGCAATACCGTTCAATCATCCCTGTGTTTCACCCGACCGTAGTGGTTGGTATAGTTACAACAAGAAGTGAAGTGTTTGCTCTACGAAATTATAATTTGTTACCAAAAGAATTTGTATATATATATGTATTTGAATCAATAAATTAAATAAAGCGAAACTTTTTATTTACACAATTATAAACATGTAGTTTCGAAACTCATGTTTTATTTTACATTAATAAATAATATTTTATGACACAAGGGTTGTTGAAAAATAAATATCATTAAAAATTGAAAAAGAAACGGCGAAATGGAATGTTTGCCGATTACTCCAACAGTTGTAATAGTGCACGTTCAACGTATATAAACTGAAAATTATTAAAAAAATAAAGTATTTCGCAAAAACAATGGAACGTAAGTGATGTACTGCAACGAAATAAGATAAGCGCAACATAAATAACGTTTAACAGCGAAAAATGTTACACGCGATACACACTCACGATCAGGCGTGGATCTAGCTTACATTAACGAGAGGAGCTGTTTTTAAACATGTATACGTATTTACAATTTAGATACCTACTGGTATATATACATGTATTAATATTTAAAGCAATAATTTCTTATTAACTATAATGAATAGTTTTTTTTTTTTTTTTAATAAACTGCATCGCAATGTCTTTATTGAGTTATTTACAATTTAAAAATACCCTTTTTTTTATAAAAAAAAAATGTATCGCGGTGCGCATTAAAAATTGGTAAATTAAGTAGGTCGTAGTACATACGTAATACGTGTACGTCGACGGTTGTCGAGTTCCGAACCGTCGACGAAATTATCTTAATTCTACGGTCGACAGTCAATACAACAATTTTGGTATTTTAGTAGTTTTTAGTGCTATGCGTATAGTAATGAATGGATCACCAATAAATTTAGATATACTTCGAGTTGTCGAATATGGAAAATGTTTTTATACATTTATAGGACAAAACAGTATGAACGCGGGGCGGCTGACAGGCGACTGCTGCCGTTGTTCAATCGGTCAAAATAAAATAATGTTGTTACCAACAATTTATAAACGTATGTTATAAAACACGAAGCTTTTCGACTGACTAATGTAACATTTGCACGGAGTAACAGAAAACATTAAACAGGTAAATCGTTTTGATACGGCTAACGCCGGGCTACCACTGAACCGCGCCCGTTCGGGACGGATCAAAAGGACAAACGGCATAACGGGGATAAAATAAGTGAATAAGGGACGCGTCGTCATTGTTGCACGAAATCGATGTTGACGAGTGGTTCGTGAAGACCCCGATTTATCGTTTCGACAACGGGCACGGAGTGGGGGAAGAGACGTACTCGTTCGGGAACGAGACGAAAGAAAACTAAATATATACATCATCGAGGACGAATAAAAAAAAAAAAAACAAAAATTTAGAGCGCGAGTCGTAGTAGAAGACCTACACCGTCGAGACCGGTCCGAACGTTGCGTGGGGGACCGTCACGGGCGTTCAGCGGAACCGATCGTACACTCATTAAGATTATGCGTACATCATGCAGCATTGATATATTTTTCAAAGCCTTTCATTATTTTTACAGACGACCGCGTGTGTGTTGCGGAGAAGTGGTTAAAACTAGGGAAAACCGGAAAAGTATTATTGGACTGAGGGGAGGGAGAAACGAGCGTACATGTGAGTGTACGCTGCTCCCGACCGTGATGTATTACCCAAGTGGCCGGGGTTGACCTTACGGTCGCTAAGGACGGTGGTCTCTACAGAGCGCGCTCACCGGCTGTCTGTCGACCGACCGGTATATATAACTGCTGTTCGCACGAGATCCGTTACAAGCGAGAGCCGGCCGCCGGGAGTTCTGAGGATAGTTTTGGACGATTCGCTGCTGTCGGCGCCGAGCAACAGAGCGCGCTACACGATACGCCGCCAGCACAGCGAACAGATTTCGAGAGGAATGTTTTTTCGCGCGTGCGGTCGTCGTTACCCCGGTACCGTTGCAGACCCACCACCTGATCAGTGCCCGTTGGGGACAATCATCCCGCGGGCCAGCGTGATTTATCGAACATTTACGCATAAAAAAAATTATTAATGTAATTCGAGTTCTTAAAAGGATTAGATTCGGAATACGGTGATAAAAACAATAATTGTTTTCTCAGTTTATTTCAAATTATTAATCCACCAAAACTTATTTTATAATAATAATTAATCCTTTTTAAAACGTTTACCCCAAATATTTTCTTTCGTATCGGGACAAAATACTAATATAATTTTACATGTGGCCCGCAAAATCATTGGGGTGACCACTCCTGTGTTAAATGGTCGTCGTACGATCCCACCTACTGCCCCGAAGGTAGGATTCCCCTTTGATCTCCGGGCCAGGTTTTGGAAAAATCTACTAATCTGCGTTCGACGACCGACACTTGTGCTGGGACCGGACCCGTATCGCGAAATTAAACACGATGGGTTCGCCAAATGATTCCCGTCTCGGACGGGCACGTTGCGACAAGTGTAAACGACCGGCTTGTAAGTTGTAAATTATATTTTGAATATCGTATTAACCAATTCATCTAAGATTAGGTTAGAGGCACTATGGGATATTAGTGTCGAGTGATAATTTCACAAAGTGATCACGTCCAAGAAAAGGGCTTATTAGGATACAACTTACTTTACTAACTGGTCAATTTCACCTTTAAAACTCCATTCTGACACATGGGTAGTTTTCGGAAAATTCACTTGATAATTGAAAACTCGTTCACGTTCATGTTCATTTTTTTTTTTTTTTTTTAAATAATGCGTTTATTTAGTCGTTCATTAAATATTTTATTTTATACTTATGAACAACCTGCATTATGTATAAATGGGACCTTTACAAATGTATTAGGTATATTAATAGAATACACAATTTTAAAGCTACTCAAGAGTTAAACGCCTACTTGCCAGATACAAATATAAGACTTACAATAACAACTAATAATAATACTACAAAACTGATGAGTAAAATACCTAACTAAAACTATGTGTTTAACTATAGAATATTACTGATTTTTTTCTAAATTTATTCATAGTTATTTTATTTGTTATACTATTTTAGAAAAATGTATCCAGACAATTTGTTTATTAACGACAACTTTGAAAAGTTATTTAAATCACTATAAACAATAGTCATGTAAAATACTAATATATTAATATACTCATTAAATTAATAATTAAATAATTTTTATTGTACTGTGATTTTTAACATCTACTAGATCAATTACTTTAATGATAAAATTATAACTATAATTTATTAATATTTCCTTTAAATATATATCACCAGTTGTAATACGTTTTGACCTTATAAAAATTAAAATACTAAAAAATTATGATTAAATATCCATACATTTAACACTCTTATTTACATTTAATGCATCATTCGATCTATTGTAACTTTTGTTATTTGTATTTTTTTCTACTATTTTTTAATAATTAATTATTAATTATTAATTATTATGAATTCTTAAGTTCTATTCTGTCTCAAAGCAACTAAATAATCAGCTTGAAACCCTATTCTATCAAATTATTAAATGACAAAGGAGTATATTTGTCATGCACGTATCAATAGAAATAAAAATAAAAACAAAATAACCAACATTTTACAACGAAAATATTTAATATTTATACAAAAAAAAGAATAATTTGATACTCTAATATTAATTTATAACTATAATATATTTTGTTATTTTTTAGCAATACTTATTAAAACACGAATTCCTTTTAAATAATTTTAAATATTTAAATGTCCAAAAAGTTTAAACTTAATTTTATGAGTTTTCTTTTAAAAAAAAAAAAAAGAAAAATTACATACCTACATATTCTAATGTATTTGTTCTGATAAAACTTGAGTAGTACAAATAAAATTGAATTGTATTATTTTTTTACGTAATTTCATGTCTATTTTGATATTTTAATAAGCAATTGTATTTGTATAAAGAATAATTTTCTGTTCATCAATTTATTGATCGACTGTTTGATCATAAAGTTCATCGACGTTTTCTTTTTCCTGATTTTCTAATCCGTTTTCATCATCGTGTTTGTCATTCATCGACAGTTCGTTCTGCAAACATAAAATACCGTAAACGGTTGGTTTTCAAACGTGTGAATTTTACAGAAATGTTTTATTCGTATAATCGTTGAAAATCTATAACTTATCGTGAATGGATACAAATAAAATATGTGATGATTAAGATCGTTACAATTAGTTCGTCAAATTCTTTTTCCGCCTCCGCGATCATTCGGGCTTCGGTCTCGGCCAGTTGGGCGTGTTTGTCTTTCGCCGTCTGCGTGGCCTCTGCTTTTGCCGACGATTTGGTTTTCAATTTCAGTTCCCGTTGTTTCGCCTCGATTATTTTCTCCCGTCTCGTCTCGCGGTCGAACATCTGTTGTCGGGAAACGCAGAAACGACATAATAAACCATTATCACGAAATGCATGATTCCGCAAAAACTTACGGCTGTCAAAAGCGCCTTATCGTTCTTCCCCGGCGTCACAAACCAATCGTTCATTTCGATCACGTACGTTTTGCCGCAATCGTCGCCGACGGCCAATAGGGCTCCTCCTTCGTGACACCTGAGGCAGTTCAGCTCCTTGTCCGCCACCTGAACGTTACAAACAACGATCATTGGTCATCGCGCGATATAATATCAAACCGAGGTGAGCACCTTAATCGTCAGCGTCGGATCGTTTTGTTTTTGCAACACGTCCCAACACTCCAAGCATCCGTCCGCTCGGGTCGTGTAGAAAACCGACGGTTTCGATTCACTCCAAGCGCCATCGGTCAACCGCACGTCGTGGTGTCTGTATCAAACGCACACGTGTATTACAAATTAACGTTATGCGCCTTCCAGATCTGACGTCCGGTGCGGACACGTAGTTACGTTGTACGATCGGAAGCGCCGAACCCTACGTAATTCGGGCAGGACACACGCCTTACCGGTCACCTCGTGATATCTCGGCGACCGATGAATCATTACATGTCATCATGAATCATTGATGGAACACAATTGATTGCTGACCGTGGATCTCCATTGGCGTGTTTAAATTGTTCGTATAGTATTTTCTTGTACTTGGCTCGTGATCCAGTCGCGGTGGCTCGCGAGATCTTATGAACATGTCCAACCTGAATTCGTCGGTTTCGGCGCCGACCCGCTGCTACGGATACCCCTACGTACTTGGTCCACATTATGGGCGATTCCTTGACGTCTTCCGACCATACACGCACTTGCCAGTCACCGACCGTCAGAAAGTTTTTCAGAAACGCAGGATTCCGCTGCGCCGAATACACGGGCCCGTGATGACAGTAATACGTGGCCGAAATCTTTTCAAAAACGGTTTTTCCCTTACGGTTGCCGTTAAACACCAATCCGGTTTCTGTGCCAATCTGTAAAGTGAAAAATAAATAAATATACATTTAACATCAGAACATAATAATAAAACACTTGTATTAATAACAGACTAGATGAATTGATTTGCATAATGCTTCAGTTGCTCGCATTATATTTTGAACATGTATTAATATTTAATTTTGATCAAACTTTGAAGATCCCCAACGTGACGGTAAAAACAATTATAGTCTTAATTTATACAACTTTTACACTTTAGACGACTGATTTTATAAGTAAAATTAATCGTTTTTACACGATTAAATATCATCATTATATAAATTATATAAATGTATTGAGTTTTATTATAACAAGAATTATATACATAATGTTAAAATAATATATTGTCAAATAAAAATGTATGTTTGTTTGAATAAAATAATAAAGTTTTCATACGGATCTTATAACTTTACTTTAATTGATTATTTTCATGAAACATCGAATATTTTTTTAATTCGTGTGTATAGCGCGCGAAATAAATAAATTATTCTATTACAATTAAAAAGTGTACGGTAAAACATGCAGATCGTACGACTTCTGAGGTATAATACAAATTATATGGCACGACTACAATTAAAATATCAAATAAAAAAGTACAGATCGAAATCTGTGTTTATCAATCGTCTTGCTCTAAGGTCGATATGACGAAGAACTGACAGTCGGTTTTCAATTTTTTACCGATTATATCTGGTTATTTTACAACAATAATTTATCATTTTACTTTTTTTACCCTTATTTACTGTACTGTCGAAAGTAATGACATTAATATAATAATATTAAAAGAAAAAATAACCGTCCAAGAATAAGGAGTACACTGATGAGTTAATCCTCGTACAACTATCGTTCCTTAAAAACATTATCATATACAAAGTAATATTGATGTGATATAAACATTTGTATAAGTGTAAAACCATTAACGTTACATTAAAAAAAACCTATTCCAAGCGGAGACCGGTAAGACAACATACGCTTGAATATTGTTAATCGTATAACTTCTGAATGTACCACGTACCGAATTTTCATAACAAAATATTGCTAGTTAAAAACGCAAAATTAAGTAATTACCTATGCGTTTATTTTGTCGGAAAATTAACAGTTTCCTATGCAATTGGACTGCATATTTTTTAAATCAGAATTAGATGAATAACATGAATCTTAAGTTTTTAGAGGTTTTTTGTTAGAAAATTGAAATTAAATTGAAAATTACCTGTCTAAAGTCATCTATACGATACAAAAAGCAAAATCTGATTTTAGAATACAAAACTCTTGCTATTTGGTTTTCGATAGAGTTTTATCGCTCGATATTACAATACATATTTAATATAACAAACGTTAACGGTAGGTATAAACGACGTGTTCACAAACAATATGTTTTACTACGCTACACCTGCACAACCGTACGTACCATGAAACGTATCGGAATCGATGGATCGTAGTCCATACAAGTCACTCCGTGGGTGCGAGCCTGCTTACTCCATTCTGGTTCGTCGGCATTTTCGTTTTTCGATAAATCCAATATCAACACTTCCGTGGGCTCCGTCAGCTTCCGGGCGTCCCACCACATGACCTGTAAGAAGAATGTGACGACCTCGTAGTACTGTTTATCGTAATCGATCGGTCGTCTACGCTTCGACTGGTTACCATTGTGTTTGCATTCGTACAGAGATGCCATTCGTACAAATCCAATGTTCGTATGGTTTTTTTTTTTTTCATTTTACTTACGGTACATCGGGGCCGTGTCACATAGTATTACGCTCAAGCAAAGTTTCCAATAGCGTTTTATCGGGTCGATAAAGTTCTCGTCCCACGCTCGCCTCGGATGTTCTCGAATAATTTAATGTTTTTGTTGGGGAGAATGTATATGTATAATATATGGTATAGATATTATTTTTTTTATGTCCGTCGAGAAAATATGGAATGCTTTTGTTCTATTAAAAATCAAACGTAGAAGTGGACGGAAACGTTCGGGAGATACGTGGTGTAATCGATCGTTTAACGGGATTCCTCCGCGATTTTTCCCGAACCGACCACTGACTGCTCGATCGACACTTTGTTTCGGCGTCAACAATTCGTACAAAACGATATCATAATAAGGTCGTGTCTTGTTTTCAAGTACTTGGTTTTCGATCAATTTAAAAAAAAAAAAAAAAAAAAAAAAACAAAAAAAATTTGGTTGAACAAATCGTTTACCACGGGTACGATCCGGCGCGGCCACGGACGACCACAATAATGTACCGCGGTACGCGTACCTGACCGTCGCTTGAACCGGTGTAGAATTCCGTACTGGTTTTCGAATGGATCCAATGGAGACTCCTGACGGGATCGCGATGCCCATTTCTCAGGTTGCTGACGGCTACGTTCGCCGAGCTCTTGCGAATATCCCAGTACGCGACCTGACCGCTCATCAGTCCGCCCGCCAGGCACTGTGCGTCGCGATGGTTGAACTCGAGCGTGACGATCGGATGCGGCGATTCGATTGAGAAGTACGGAGTGTTGGACTCTGTGGGGAGGAGAAAGAAGAATAAAAAAACGAGATATCCAAATATTACGTAAACCGTCGTTGGATAGAAAACGGTACGCGCGTAAAATAAAATATTGTACGTAACGAAACAAGTTCACGGCTAGAGCTGAGAATTTCAACGCGATATTGTCTACGCGTCGGTTTCGAATACAAATCAATTGATCGGTTACGAAAACGGTTTCTATTGTGAGAAAATGTACTACGTTCGATTGCATACGTTTATTGAAAAACGTAACTAACGATTATGTAAACGCTGTTTTTTGTAAGCGTTGAAAAACTGGCAATACACGTTTTTGCATTAAAAATTAAAACAATACGACCCGAACGAAAAAATTAATAATTGTTTTTTCCATTAAAATACCCAAGGTGAATATGAATGAATCAGGACTGTTCTCCGGATTGGCTGCCTGAAATCTCATATCGGCGTAGCTGACTGCGACCAGTTTGCCCTGGTCTGGTGACCAAGATATGTGTTGCACCGGCCTAGTTGGATCGCAAGGGTCTGACATCACTGCCATCGTCCGGAAAGACGGAGCCAATGTTTGCATCTTCTGACAGCTCGGATCGGTGAAATACGATTGATATACATCGATGGCGTTATTTTGGTTTATGTAATGTTCGACGACCTGCAATCGAATGTACCGCATGATTATTCCGAACAACGCGTAACGTAGACTTTATTCATTTGAGAAGAATGAAATGAAAAAATATATAACCGAGTACCAGGTTATTCTAGTGAGAAATATTTATTTTCCTAATACTGAAACTGTTTCAATTTAGGTATACTGGAACTTATTTATTTTACAGCCGAACATAAAATAATCGATTTTTTTTTATATTTATTTTCCGTGTATTAGATGTATCATGTGTTATATAACGCGAAGAAAATATTTTTAAGAAAAAGCAAGTCCATCCGATTTTATGAACACTATAAAATTAAAACCGTACATTTGATTGTATCTTCAGGCTAATTCAGAAACCGTTCGACCGATTTCGATAAGAAATATTCTTCCTTTTATACACAAATTTACTCTTATAATAACAATAGTAATTCAATGAACGCATGGCCTAAAAAATAACTTTTCTTCTAATTAAGATAGAACAATTCAATTTTTCCTTTTCAAAACGTCTAAGAAACATTTTCTTAAAATAATTTTATCTTATAACTGTATCACAATATATCAATATAGGGTTATAGTATAGCAGTATATATATATATATACAGTATAGCTAGTCGATTTTAGTGTAAGATTTTTAATATGTAAATTTTACCGATGATAAATTCTACCCATTAAAACAATTTTCAATTTGATAAAATAATTACTCATAACCCCGATTACAACGATCATAACGTTCTTTATAATCGTGCTCTCTCTCTCTCTCTGCAGTATTCAATCTAATGATTGGTTTGCAGCAATTTCCATGCTTCTCTATCACTAGCTTTTCTCTTCAATTCTTGGTATGAGTTACATCCTTGATCTTCCATTATCTGACTTATGTATTGCAATCTTGGTCTTCCCCTTTGGTTTTTTCCGTCGATTACACCTTCTAAGTAATAGCAGCCCATCATGTCTTAAAATATGACCTATTAATTCGTTTCGCCTTTTCTGTATACTCTTCCACATTGATTTCCTCTCCGATACCTTTTCTAAAACTTCTTCATTAGTGATTCTATCAGTCCAACTTATCTTTTGCATCCAATCGTGCTAGTCAATTTCATATTGCTCAAATATTTAAGCTCAAGATTATGTTAATTGAAATAGTTTTTATCTAATCCTACGTGCACTAATATAGTTAAGTATGTAGCTTGATTAAATCTATAATCCGTCAACAATGAGTTCATATTGCTTATACTTAATTACTATTAAGTTTATATATTAACTTAATTATTATATTGCTTTTGAAAAGTTACCAAGTCTACCCGTATAGTCATATATGAACTACAAACTACAGCCCGAAAGTCATGGTTTTAGTTTGTTTATAATTATCTTATTAGTTTATTAATAATACCTTTATCATCTTCACTTTAATTGTACCTTAATAACGTCGTATGCAAAATTTTAACTCTGAATGTCACTCTGCGGAAATGCCTATTTCTCAGGACGCTGAAATACGTTTCGCTTAATAATATTACAAATTACGTACATAAAACTTGATTATTATTCAACCAATATAGCCTCAATATTTGTAAGCATACTTTTAATCGCATTTTATTATGTCCGATTGCGAGAATATTATTGCATTAAGAATAAAAATGTTATAAACATGCCTGATTTTAATATATATATTATATTTTAATAATTTAAAATATGAGTTACTTTAAAAGAATGCGATGAACGCGTAATATCGTGACAAAAAGCCGAAGATTTTCTCGGAATCGAAGGATTTTAAAATGGTCATATTATTGATGGCGTACATCAATTCACTGTCTTCGGAGATATTCAATATCCCTACTCGTTTTGTTGTCTTTGCACCTAATATTTTACCTAATATATACCTAATTATTTACCTAATACTTTACTCGTTTTGTTTAACATAAAAAATTAAACTTGTGAATAATTTATTACTCCACGAAAAACATGACAACATTAATACGTGTATTACATTGATTGATTTCTCATTTTTAATATAATATTATAATTATTATTATATATACATGTTTTATACGATTCGAATTTATTTAATTTTTATAATTTTATATACCTAGGTATTATGTTTTTATAATAATTTATTTTTTACTTACAACTCCGGACAGTGCGTTATATTTAGTTTTATAAGATCGCTTACTCCAAGCGCTATCAGCAATTACTGCAATTTTAGGTCGTCCTAAGTGGTCAACTTCATATTTTTCTATCGCTAATCTAACTTCTTCCTATCCAGCAATGAGCATTTCTTTCCACGCCAAATCATTAAGATGTTTAAAAATATTATTATGACAATCTTGATATAATTTGTTAGACATATTAGGCATATTCATTATAGCCGAAAACTCTTCGAGTTGTGAGTATCCTTGTCCTGTATTTACTATAGAAGAAACCATGACCATATTTACATTAACAATTTGGCCATTGGGATTTTCACTTTTTACAATTTCTTGTACACCACACATTTTGCAATCAAAATAAAACCAACTAAAAAATCCACTCCTTGTTTCCTTTGAGAATTTTAAGTCACGAAATGTGCAATCAAATCTTAAATGTTTTATTGATTGAATACTTTCAAAAACATATTTCACATCAATTATTCTCCTTTCTTTTAAACTTTTCCAGGAATTAACTGTTTCATTATTTTCGGCAGTAGATATATTTAAGTTAAGCATGCTCAGTGAATTATCTATTAAATTAATTGGTGTAGTATCACTGGTATCTAATGTATTTTATACCTTGAAAATAAAGTATAACCTTTATTATTAAACAATATGTTAATTTTAATGTCGTAAATTTTTATCAAATATTATATTATAAATTTTTCACTCGGCGAAAACACTTGAAAATTTAATATATTTAAATAATTTTAAATCCATGTACTTACTTTTTTTTTTTTTTAATCCATTAAGTGCATCAATATTTCCTTTTTTTATTTTCCTTTTAGATAATAAGGGTTTGGTTTTTTTTCCATAACGCCAATCTTTTTTACTATCCATATTATCCAAACGGATAACAATACAAAAATTATATATAACAAATTTATTTCAAAACCACATATTCAAAAGACACAACCGCACGTATTGTTTAGAAAATCAATGTGAAATGATAACTACTATCACTAAGAAAATGTGCGGACTATTGCTGACTTATATTTGTATATTTATTTATGTTTTGCAAATATAGTTGCAATATAGTTTTGCAAATATATATACGTAAATATACGTGTTTTGTTAGGCGCCAACTCCGTTCTCTCAGCGCCCGCAGCATAATAATTTTATATTCTTATCAAACATTTCTAAGAATCGAATGTTGCCGTAATAGTTTCTTTGAATGAGTAATTATATATATACGCACACGCAGGCGTATGTCAAGAAAAAGATAATATGATCAAATTTACACCACGCTAATAAAATGTCAAAAACGCCAAAAATCTAGACAAAATTGTGAGACTTGGGATTGATGAATTTAAATTTTAAAAACAGATTTAATTAAGTCACTATGTTAGCTAGAGATTGACCAAAATAATTTTCTATATTTTAATCAAATAATAAGATATTGACAATTTAAAAAAACAGAAATTTATGTATTTTAAGTACGCCGTTGATTTTTGTAATAATAAAAATTCCTTCGATCAAGTTTTAGTAAAGATGTTCAAGATTTTTAATTTGTTTTCAAAATTAAAATCCGTCAAACCCAAGTCCCACAGTTTTGTCTAGCTTATAACCTATTTTACGTGATTTTTTTGCATCTTCTGTAGCCCCCTTAACATATATAATACGAAACCAACAAGGATTGTTTTTTTATTTTTATTGTAATCAGTGGCGAACACTCGAATTTTTTATTTTGTGTTTGTCACCAGCCGTACTGTCCCGAGTTAATACTGTTCGTTAGTCACGTTATTTACACTACCGTTGGTATTTTCTGAGATAATCTATATGTACGAAATGTACCTACATGTGTAAAGTATTCAATATACCACTCTTTCACTCGCTCACTCGTTGATCGTCGGAAGAGATCTTTCGGGAAATGTACTTATTACTATGTATAGGCGCAACGAGGAAGGATTTTTCAAAAATCGTATTTTAAGAGTTAATATATATATATATATTTTTTTTTTTGCTCTGAGCTAGATGTGAATGATTTTTAAATTTTTCGCAACCTAGAAAATATTATATTTTATATAAAACGTCGGACAACACATCGTTTGATGACTTGGTGTGATCACAGTTTAATGCTGCTATTATTATTCCGAGAGAGTTCTGGAAAACTGTATGCTACGCGGTCCATCGATATTTTTCCTACGCAACCGCTGTGCACACTACTTACGCTCGACATTTGCATGACCGCTTGCAAATACGATTCGTCTTTTTCCGCTTTCTTTCGGAATCTGACCACCTGTTCCGGATCGTCGGGGTTTATGTCCTTGGGCCAACCGCCTTCCGTATGCCAAATCCCGCGCTCGGCGTATTCCACGCGCACCGTATTCGCCTAACATTCATCAACAAACGTATGGGCATAAAACAAGGTATTTTTATTTATTTTTTTTCGCCCGTGATCACCTCGTGCTCCGACCACTGCACGCCGTTGTTGGTGCTCCTGTTTACCGGATCCTCGTGCACCCACTGCTCTTCCAAGCTGGGGTCAGGCATCACGCACGCCAACACGACCGGCCCGTGATCGCCAAACCGGATTTGTTTGCCGAACTCCCGTCTGCGCTTGCTGTACGTGTAGTTGATTTCCATTTTCCACGGACGCGCGTACCTCGGGCAGAAAAATATTTACGTTTTTCTGAGACGTATAGAAAAGTGCCGTGGAAGTCGGGCGACTTTTGGCTTTCTGGTGCGACAACGGCGCGCTTCCACGAGCCGTCGCCTATGGTTACGGTTGTAAATATGGATTTAATTTTCTCCGCGTTTTGTCGAGCGTTCGATGTCTACCCGCGGCGCGCGAGAAGTTCGTCGAGCCCCGCAAACGTTTCGGGTCGGACGACCGTACGACAACATTTCGGTATCGAAGCGATCAGCTGAAAATGGCTGTTTTACGTTTACGCCGCGCGCGCCCTCGTATGCGGTACAGTCGTTTTCTCAGCGAACTCGTACTGTCACCTGCAGTAAGCTCAAGGCTAAGCATACTTAATATTCAACATAATTTAGTATACATATTAATAACTATGCCTACTCGCAGGGTATCCAGAGCAAAGGTGAAAACAACAAGTAGTTTTCACGTCTTAACATAATAATGCTAAATAGACAGTAAAATAAATTAATATTAGAAATAGGCCACTTTTACGTCATTGGAACCCGTATAAATACGGGTTGAGCATTTAGCATTATTCAGATATAAATAAGTAGTTCTAATAGACAGTGTTATACTGGAAATTACCCGTATTAATAAATTATTACTCGTCGTGGACTTGGTTACAACCACATCGCCGCGAGTATATAATTCTTAGCCCAGAATAACTTATTATTTTAATTTGTTGTGTTTTTTAACTTTTTGTTAATTTATTGTGATAAATTAATAAAAACAGTAAGTTTATAAGTTTAATATACAGTGTCTAACAGTTTTAAATTCAAATTCTACTATGAATCAAAAATATGTGTTAATAAAACATGGGAGCACACAAGACGCCACTTAACATATTAACTTAAACAATATGCGTATGTAGGTATACGTAGGTACATATTTCATACTATACATTATATCATATCGTAGGTGTATAAAATGAATTTCCCCAACTTGTATAATGTTAAATTTTTTTCTTATGTGGCGTGCCGGTTTCTTGACGTTGCCACAAAAATATTGAATTACTGAATATTTGGTTTCGGAATAAATTTAATAAGCACACTGGAAAAGACTTGAAATAAATGAAAAACACAGTTGTCACTTCTTGTCAGTTGATAATGAAAATTTACAATAGTAACAAATTCTAAAAATACTGGGATTGACCAGTGGGCCTACAGGTGACTATTATAATAATTTAGTGGGCGCGAGGCGTATACTGACATTACCGTATACACGTACACAAAACAAAAATACGTATATAAAATTATGTAAAGATAACAATTCAAAATAGATGTAATCAATTATTACACTAACATAGGTTTCAGCATTAGACGGTAACGAAATATTACATATTATTATTTATTGTGTTGATTTTATTTAATGCTTTTTTTCAATGATCTGTGGCTGTATTAATATATTATCATGTATTTATATCTATCGTCTATGGGCACGCAAAACACATACAATTTGAATTTTAAAATCAATTTTTTTTTGTTCGATTTAATTACTTTGATTTGGCCGACTATAATATTAAAAAAGTCCGAATGGCCGACTGTAGTAAGTTTAGGGGATAAGATGCCCCCCTTGGCCTCCCTTTAGTTTCACCCCTGCTTGGTCAACAATTCATGGTCGACATGTATGTAAAAATAGAGAGCGAAAGGTGGGGAGCGTGATGCCAAAAACTACGAAGGCACTACAGTCGACCTTACACCCGTGGCAATAAATGTTTCACATCAAAAAATGATGGTAATTATAAAAATATGTGATTTTCGATCAAAAATTAAACAAAATGAATAGTTTCGATATTAAAAAAAAAGCATTTTTGTAATATTTAATGAATAATGATAAAATAAAACTATTAAAACATGAAAAAAAAAGTATCTTTATTTGTGTCAAGGATTCGATTGAAATATTTCACTTTTTAATAATTACTAGTTGTAAAATATAAGAAGTAAGTAGTGTCAGAATATTTCGTGGAGTTTTGTGCTTGGTAAATATTAAATTAAAATTAATTTTTAGCTGGTTCAAATGAAATACGTTCTATTTGGATATAACAAAGTCTAATTTATAAATTTATAAATGTTGTTTAGTAAACAATATAAGTTTGTTATGATCTATATTGAATTTCGTTTAGAATTTAATACCACTTGCTTTACAATTTCATACCATAACATAATATGTAATCAGTTCGATTTCTTATTATTATTATAATCGTAAAGCAATTACGAATATACTTATATAAATAATTAATATACTTTATTATTTACAGATTAATATATTTCATGATGAGTAATAATTGCGTTAGGTCTGTTACCTGCGTAGAAGAAAACGATAGATATACGAACAACGTAGAAGAATCGCAATTTAAGAAACTGGATGCAATGAATTCGAATCATGATGAAATTATGGATCAGCTTATACTCAAAATCAAGTTACAGAGGGCGAATATTAATAAATTATTATCAGATATTAGAGAAATGAAAAGTATCTGATTGTTACAAGCACTACGAAAGTAATATGTATTTCTAATGTACTATAACAACGTAATATTCTTTTGCAGCTAATTTTCAAATTCAAATTCAGTTGAAGGACAACGAGTTGTCAAATTTGAGAAAAAAATATGAGCAGTTCCAAATTAGAGTAAACGAATTTGGAGGTATGTAACAAAATTATAGATTCAGTTAATAATATATCGAAATTTGTAAGTCAATGTACATTGTAAGGTAAAACAATAACATACAAACGTGTTCTTTTAGATAATTCATCGAGAATTGTTCAATCAAATTTTTATGACCATCAAAATACATTGGACAAGTTGACCAAAGAAAATGAGTTATTAAAGAGGAAAAACAAAGAGTTGTTGAATGAAAAAAATTCTTTGGTTTCAAAATTAGCTGAAGAGTTTGATCAATGTCCAATAGCGTCGTTTGAATATGGAAACGAAAGCTACAATGATATAAGAAAATTAACTAAATCTGTGAAGGCTGAAAACGTGGATACAAGATGCTGTGATAAGTTCTCCGATTTGTGTGTGACAGAACTCAATGAAAATATGGCTTTCATCGGTGTTGTTGATGTCGTTGTCCAAAAAGCATCTGATGTTATCAAAGTCCAACAAACGCAAACAATTGAAGACCCAATGAAAATCTTCGAAGCTAATATCGATAACGTGTCATTCACAAAGACTATCTCAAGTGATCTCAAAGTAGAATCAAATTGTCTAGATAAGACGAAGAACGATATAATTTCCATTGAAGAAAACTGCTGCAAAATGACCGTCAAATTCACCGGTCATAATGACATAGAAAACATCTTAAAACTAGACCAAATCACAACGTTTAATACTACTGTTAACGATAAAAAGTATGTATGTGTATGTATATATATATATATATATATATATATATATATATATATATATATAAGAAACCAATTTAATATAGATATATAGATATTTTTAAAAATGTATGGTTCTTTTCAGAAAAAAACTCGCATACAATAAATTAGATGCACGTATTAAATCTGATCCGGTTTGTGCACTGCAAGAATTGTGTATGTACCGAGATTGGATACTACCGGATTATAAGTTTTTCAAAGAAGGTGATAGTAAAACTTTTACTTATTCGGTAGAGTGTACCGTACTATCATTCACAGTCAGGGGTAAGTAATTGAATTCAAATTTCTAATCTTGTTTGAAAAAATAGTAATGTTCCTTTGTACCGATTGATTAGTCGAGGGTCTACTGAAGAAAGAGGCTAAACGAAAAGCTGCTACATTGATGTACCAAAAAATTAAAAAGTCAGAAAACCCGATGACATTCTAGATTGTTAGCATCATAACCGTACAGAAAGAATACAAATTGAAAATATCGTTTAACACAGTATATCAATCTACTTCGTAGAATATAATAAAATATTTATTAAAATTACAGTGACTATTTACCATTGTAAATTATTTCAAAACAAAATTATGCAAACTTAAAAAATTATCCATTAAAGTTATTAATACTATCATAAATCATTATGATAAGTATATTCTGATTTATGTGCTCCGTTTATGACAAAGCTATAAACATAAAATATCTATTTTTGCGATTTTCTAGTATATCACAGTAGAATACATTCATCGTTGTTTTCATCATTAAAATACATTGTTGCTGTATTATATGTTTTGCACCAGAGCTATCACATCACGTCGCATAATATTTTTTTTTTTGAATGAACTTTCATCATATTTTTGCATTGTATAATATAAGCCAAAATTTATTTTAAACTTTTCACCGAAAAAACTTATTATAGTTTTATTAGGTTAATAACCTTACTTTAAGATTTTCCATAAAATAAATACTAATAAGTTTGGTGTTACAATTTTGCAACCGAATTCCTACAGTTGGAACATATTCATTATTTCTATACAGTATAATGTGTCAGCAATAAAAATATATTCGTTCGATCACGAAATTAATACCGTGTAATCATGTGAGACACGAAGATTACACAAAATGAATTTATTGAACACTGCTTAGCTGGAAATCAATTTTAACTAGCCTATATAATGTTTTTTTTTTTATTAAAAATTGAATATCTATATTATAATCTACTGTCAAAATATTGATTTCAAAAATAGTATCAAATCGATTTATAAATGGAAATAAACTCAAACGTACAACGATGCAATCAACTTAAAATTGCATCGACGATTTTATTTTTTTCATAACAATACTATATAAGCGTTATTCACATCTCAATTCATGTGCAATAGACACGATTTAGATGAGGTGGCATCGCCTGTACACATTCCGGTCGCAAATTTGCTCGGTAGTTTTCTCTGACTGGACCGAACTACTCCTAAAAATTATTGAACCGGACCAAACCGACGATTCAGTCATTTTTATATGTTAGGACCGTACTAGACCGGACCATGCAGAGCACTGATCGGTGTAGGGCCTTTATAGCTGCTCACCTGCATGGTATGACATACGTGCATCGTTTTCGTATCAATAGAAAATATGCTCGTTCGTGTGCAAAACGTTTTCCGAGAATTTATATTTATCAAACTTAATGTGTTTCAATGCCGTTCACTCTTTTATTTATGTAAAGGGTTAAATTACGTTTTATTACACCAACATTTAGTGCATTACGCGCATTACTGCAGTTTACACATAGACTTTTAGAAAAATATTAATTTCGCCGCAGTTCACATTCGCAACCAATCGGACGACCCGGAACAGATGGCACGGCGTGACCGGCACCGCGACATACGCATGCCGTTTACGTTTACCGTAGCGCGGCGTCCCTAAATCAGGATCGCAACATCATCCCTTACGACTCATGACACTTGTCATATTTATGTATATTTAAACGCGTGACAGTTGGCCCCAGGAACAGGAGCTAGACGCGAGAAACCGCGGACATGACGCGTGGCGGTGATTAATCGAATACGATCACACGTGTCACCGACGGACGGGAACGTCACGGCCAGACCAGACGGCGGACCGTCGACGATCGGTGGGTGTTTGGGAGAGGGGTAGGGTTCGATCGATTTGTTTTCCATCCTCGGGGCGGACGGAAAACGACGCAGACCATACCGGACTTGCGGTGCCTCCGGACAATCGCACCAAAGCGGTACAGCTGTTGTTGGTTGTTTTGCCGAAACAGTTTTAAACGGACGGGTATGTACTTCGTTGAGCTGAAAAAATAAAAACGGGTAAGATCTTCCAAGTCGGATAACGTACTCGGATGGGAGAACGATATGACAATTGTTGTTCTCGATAAAAAAGGAACCAAAAAAACCGATTCCGAGTGAAACAGGCCGGGTTGATCGGTTCATATTTCTGGAAATGGTTGACATGGTAGAACAACCGGATTTCTTAACGACGTAGGTTTTGATGTTCTAACTTACAAGGGGGAGGGGATATAGAACCTACAATTTGGGAAACTTGAAATTTTCAGGTGCCTACGAACAGCGCAAAATTTGTTAAAATATTCGGAAACTATGAAATGTCTTTAACCAAATGACTAATATCGTTTAATCACTAAACACTATGGGATTTTGTTGAAATATTCGATTTCGTCAATATTTTTTATCGTAACGTTTATAAATTATTTTTACGACTTTCTAACTAGTATTTTTTTTATCTAAAAAGAAAATCATTCAAAAATCTGATATCTAATTTTCAAATCGGAAGTATAAAAATTTAAATTAAACTCATTTTTGACTACAACAAAGTCGCGAATTTCCGTGATTTTTATCGTTTTGTCAACGTTTTATGTGGATCCAATAACTAATAAAAAAATTTTTAAATATAAAAGTATTTAATAAAAATTAAATAAATAAATTAAATAAATTATAAACATATTTTTTAATGTTATTTTAACTTTTGATTAGATATTTCAAAATACTAACTCCTCCGCAAAATGTGAGTATTATTTTTTCAAGCTTATACGATCATTTATTGATACATAATTGTACACAATACATATATTTAGGAAATAAAATTAACATTTAATGTTGATTAAAATTTCAAATTAAGTTCGCGCCCAGTTATTAAGTGTATACAGCTTTTATACAGTTTGACGATGTTTTATCGAGATTATGGAAAACAACGTCACTTTTCCGCACATGGTTATCAACGTTGAAAATACAAAATTATTGTACGTAATATGCAAGCAATATATGATTAAGACCTTCAGGGGTTAATAAATGGCTGTTGGTCTCCACCAATGAAAAACAATTCTTTAAAATTATAAAAATATGTAATAAAACAAATGTAAACGTTATTAATTTAACAATAAAAACATTAAAAACATTAAAAACAAATTGTTTAATATATAAATAAATAAACCAATAGTTTATACATAGACATAAATAAATAAATAAAACTCGACCTGGGGTACTATTATATTTGCAAAATACGGCCGATTTCGAATTAAAAATTCATGGTCAGATAAATGTGTCCCCCTTTTCCCCACCCTTAATCTTGATTTGGTTAAATGTTCTTTTACTTCGTTCGGAAGAAAAAAATAGGCCATAGAAAGCATTTTGCTTTAGACACAATATTTTATTAAAAAAAAAAAAACACACATACTTAAGTAGGATGTAAAAACGATTGGTACTTTTTTTAAAAACTAAAACTACACATAATTTTATATTGCTTTTTCATGTAATCCTTGATTAAGTATATTTGATAATATAACAAATAAAAGAAAAATATATTCGAAACACTAAAACAATATAATTTGCTCTTCTCTCCCACAGCATAATATATAGTACTATAATAATGCTGTCGAAAACAACAATTTGTACAAATGTTTACTACGTAATTATTGTCCTACTTCTAGAAAACAAAAATAAAAATAAAAAACATACATCGAATAAATTTTACAAATCCTCAAAGTCTAATGTAATTGATCTATGTGTCAAATGCAATTTGTTACACGCGCACATAGATCTTAAACATGTTATACAAATACACGGATAGAATACATAGTTACATACATAAATGTTGAATGATAATAATAATGTATAGATAAACGACTTGTTTTTTGTACAGATTGTACCTATATATGTAATATAGTTACGGTTGATTACTAAACCGGGAAATGGTAAACGCAAAATATGAATCAAATAGTGAAATCTCATAATACGTAATAGGTATCGTGTGCTATGTAATAAGTAATAGGTATGTCTGTAGAGGAGCAAACCACTAACTGGAAATCAGTGTAAATCTTTAGTTGTCTGCGAAACACTTCGAAGATCTTTGGTAATACTGGAAATCGGAATTACGGTGAAAACCGTTATTTAAATTATTCGTTCCTCTTCGGACGCCCATAGCGTGCCAACCGTATGGTAATCGATTAAAATAAACGCACCCGTCTGTTATAACGCTATAGTATACACCAAGCGATACAGACTCGTGCGCGTATTGCGTGAAAAGTGATTTTTTTTTCCCCCAATACGGTCAATGCGAAAACAACGTGCATCATCGTAATATTATGTATTTACTTGAACGCATAACTGAGCTTATTCGGACAACGCATTTATACGACTGCGACGACTACGAAAATTAAAGACTAAAACTAAGGATTAAGCAAAAATTCAAGGGCGTGTAAACGCGTCGACGTGTTTCTCGTGCATGACGGCGTATCGGTCGAGTGACGTATTGTGACGAATAAAACGAGGAAACGAGTACGAATATCATAACGGGGTGAGAGAAAAAGAAAAAAACCCCCCAGACAACGGCAATGTATAACGCGAGGTGGTCCGAGAGAAGGGTAGGGGGAAGAAAAAAAACATTTTTAACAAATTCACGGTACGTCATCTCTTTGAGTGTGCGCGATCGTCATCCGATGCACCGGCGACTGAGTTGATGATCGATGATGTACGGTAGCGTTGTGCGATTTGGTCAAATAATTTTTCACCGCCGCGCCCGCGTCTAGACGACGACTGCACCACAATCCAAGCGCAGCGAAACGTTGTACTCGACGACGGCCATTGTCCGTTTGTCGTCCGCTGGACCGCACGATTCCTGCGCAAACCAACGAAAGTTAACATTATCAAAACCAGTAGCAGCTCGTAGTAAATATTCTGGGAAGACTTAAATTATTTAACATAAACTTCGTACAACATCAAACAAGAATAACTCTTTTATTGGAAAATTAATTGTACTTAACACTTAATTTAATATTTAGTTAGTATTTTTACACTTCATTTAATGGTAAATTTTTTTATAAACTAATTCAATTCTGCAATTTTTTTTATCTGTAAATTCGCAGATGGACGGTGTATAGCAATGAACGACGGCACGATCAGGGGTGTATTTAGACTTACTTCTAGGGGGGGGACTCAAATTTTTTCTTTAATTCAGGCTCAAAATTTACAATTAAAATTTTTGGTAATATTTAAATCAGCTGAATCCTTAATTTTGTGGTTTTTTTCAATCTAATGCCGGATCCACTTAGAATCGACTTTTTCACCTGTCTTTTAACACCTGTCTATGTTTTGAAAGTTACGCTTGTGTCTTATTTGATTTTTTATTAAATATGGACCCGACAAAAAGGACAATTCAGTATTCACAGCCATACATAATTTGATTTCGTTATAAAATAAATTATCCACATTAAAAAAAATTGAAATGTGTATCTCACATATAATCATTTCTTTAAATACGGATTCAGGGGTGGTGATCGCCCCTTCGTCCTCCCCTAAAATACATTCTTGGGCGTGATGACACTGAAATTATTGTCGTGAACCCAGTTTCAATAGCATCTATATCACGCGGATTATTCTCCCTAGCCCCTTCCGTCCAACAAGCTAAACCATTACATGTTACGATTGAACCTGTCGGACGTCAGTTTCAACTAAACGGCGACCATCGTCGAAATTACTAAAATAGTGTTTTCATCGAAATAATGGTCTTCTCTCGAAAATCTTAAACACTTGCAATTTGTTTAATATTGACACTTCAAAACTAATTTTTTTTTTTAAGTTATATTGGTGAGTTCAGCGCACAGTTGTCAAGCATCGACAGTGTTAACCGTTTACGATTCGAAACACACAGTCCTGGCCCGGGAAAGGAAGCGCTTTTAGATTTACCTTTAGCCGTTCGTAGGACCACGGTTTGTATCGGACGACGATCGTGGTGGACTCGGAGTCCTCAGAAACGGAATACGTTTTGTCGTCGAGCCACTCTGCGTGATAAGTTCGATCCAATGAATCCCATCGGGTGCCATTCAACGCCCACAGGCTGGTGTTCGACGGGCAAGTCATCGACATGAACATACCGGTCTGGCAATCTTTCGCGTTGTTTTTACTCGTGCTGAAATATAAAATATGAATCCCGTAAAAATAATGATATAGATAATGTATTATATCACGTGGAAAAATCGCGATTCGTCCGCACCTCGAATTTTTTACTTATGATGGGTTCGAAATTCAGAAGAAATTATAAGAATTCAAATTAATTAATAGAGTTGGTCAAATTATCGGATGAACGATCGCGGAAGCTAGTATATTTATTACGATTTAAACATGGTTCGTCCACTCCCTGTTCAAGATGATAGTTCAATATAACGTTGTCGTCGTACACAACTGGTACAAATAATGTACGTGGTCGTTTTTACGTCGAGTGAGATATCGCATAAAACGATGTTGATCGATGACTCAATGCTTGATAAGGATTCGTTTGAAGTACTCGCATACGGTGCATCGGGATTTTTCAATTATGTAGTTCAATTAGCAGAAAAAAGGTTTTAGCGATCCCGCCTCCTTCCCACAGGAACGCGATGCAACCGAGTGCATGGAAGAATGTCGGCACACATTGAATATTTTTTCGTTTCAAACGAGTCGTTAAATTTGAAACGAGTCGATTGCACAACAATAATCCGAAACCCGTGGACTCGGGTCTATCGACTAGTACGAGTGAAACGGGCCGAACGCAAAACAGTCACGCGTAAAGAAACGTATGAACGTAAATTTATGACGGTTCATCAGTGCCGGTTAACTGTATTGATTTCCGCTATTTTGAGGGAAGGTTACGTGGACTTGCCGGTAGGACACGATGATGAAATAGTCCGTCAGGTGCTTGACGACCGGGAGCTGAAATCCGTACACGAACGTCGACGTGTCGCCGCAATGCTGGAGCAGTTCCGACCGTCCGCACTCGTCCGTCACGTTGTCGACCGCCGTGGAGTTGCCGTATGCCCCGCGCACGCCGACCGTCACGTCCTTGTAAGTGACGTCTGTAACAGAATCGATTGTCCATGGGGACAGATGTCAACAAATCTTGTCTAAAAATTTAACGCCAACAATTCTTAACGATATGTGGCGCCCAAAACCTTTTGGAAATAATTTTCGGAACCCGATTTCGAAATCCAGGAAAATTTGAAGTTAGTCTATATCTAATCAAAGCTTTGATAATAAATTTTACAATTAATAATTATGTAATCTTATAATAAATAGTGTTATAATATTACAATCATATAAGAGTTAATGAATAAAAAATTAAAATTAAAAATTATTTAATACTTTTGTGCTTGTATTTTCTGTAAATGAAATAGAGTCTAAGGCTTAACAGGAAACTTCTTGAAAACATTCCTGCCTAATAAAATGATGATCTACCATATCGTGAAAATTAGAAAAAATAAAACTAGGTCTTAACCCGGTAACCGGAACCCGTAATAGGTCAGCTTACTTTGACTACTTTCTTATAATTAAATCGAAAATATTTTATTTCAAATCAAGTAAAAATATTACAAGTATAGCATTGAAAAATTGAACCATCAGTTTTAAAAATATCTTTTTGTTTGTTTACGTTTGTCTGTAAACTACTCTTTATTTTTGTTTTTACTTAAGACATTTTATAGTAACAAATGAATAAAAAAGAAAAAAAAATCACTAGACATAAAAACTGGGACAATTTTACGCGTAAAATAATACGTTCAAACGCATAATACTGGCTGATCGGTTTCCGAAATACCGTCGAATACTTGACCCTTCGAACTTTATCATATGAATTTATCTATATTTATATAATGTATTTGTTTGTTGCATACGAGTATTTAATTTTAATTTAGGTAATAACAACAGATCTTCATTTTATTTATATCATGATGTGACTGTGGACGTTAATGTGTAAAGTAAAACAATTATATACACTATAAGCTACAAACATGCATTAAATATGCAAAATACGCAATTCAACGATTCTCATCAGATTTCAATAAGCTCATTCTAATACACATTTGCATAAGAATCTGTTCCCAAATTATAATCAATAACAACAATATGGATAATACCGCCCGATGAAATTTTGATATTGACGTCGAACAAAAACTCCTTTCGAGTACAATACTACATAACAATGGTTTATGTTGATTGAAACACACACGCACCTGAAATACGATCGATTTTAATGATGAAATTGACGAAGGAGATCTTATCGGATGCGCTCCTATCTTCCTTTTGCCTATCGGTAATTCTGTTCATCAATTTCGTTTTAATCTTGCTGTACTGCAGATATAAAAAACGGTTTTTATGTATAATAATTCGTCGACTTTAAGTGCAATCCATGATCGTAATAGTATATGTGTGAACACTAATGTTTTACCTCACAGGTGCCCCCGTTGGTTATAAGTCGCTTGAGCCACATGCAATTCAGATGTTTGTCCTTGTCCAAAAACCCATCTATTTCCATCAGGCCGGTGTCCTTCGAGTGCACGTTGTCACGAGTTTCGATCGTTTTCGCATGTCTGACAATACTATATTGGAGTACAAAGCGAATCAATAATGTTAACAACATTATAGTATTATATTATAATGTTATAATTGTATTATATAATAATATTATAATTATAACTATTATAGTAGTACACTAATGCAGTGGCGTGGATAGGATTTTTAGATGGGAAAGGTTAAACAATTTTTTGGGCAGGTTAAGAAAGAAATTCTTTGAAAGTTCACCTAAAACCCTCCCCCCACAACCAAATTTAAAAAAAAGCATTTTTAAATAAATTTAACAATATTTATTAAAATATAATTAATAACTATAACAATAAATTGACAGTGGTCAGCTGCGGTAGCATCGCCACGACATAACATGGTATAAAAACTATAGTGATTATAAAATGTGAGTCGTTATATAGTTCACGATAATGACTAAGAAGATAAGCAGTAATCACGATAAAAGTAATATGCTTATGTATTTACCAATGATATCCACCTGTTATTCGTTAACATTTAGTTAGTACTAATATTTTAAAATATTCAAGTACCAAATAGTAATGTACTAGTTTAGTAAATACACATAAATACGACCCATCAGAGGTAAGCCCCCCCCCCCCTTGGCTACGCCTCTACACTAATTTCAAAGCAAATAATCGCATATTTATAATATCTTAACAGTAATCGATCAATTTACTCCTGAATCGCGTACTCACAAATCATCTTCATTTGTACTTTTCAAATTTTGATTCCTGTAATAGTGTTCCATGAAAAACAATCCGGTTATAAATACCAAACTGAAATGTTTACGGAACACAAAATGTTAATGAAACTTTGAACAACCATATTATTACGAGTATAAAACGTAGAATGGAACGCTTTCGCTTACCAACTCACAATAACGACTGTCAAAGTTATTATAGAAATTTGAACTATTTGCCCGCAACAAACATCACCGGATTTTTTTGCTTTTAACGATTTGAATTTTTCCACGTTAGAATCGTAGCTGTTGCACTTGCTTTTGTAGGTCGTAGCTAACATAGAAACAATAATAGTATGCAATAATTAGAAAGCGCCAAAATACGTATTGTTATAAATCCTCGGATGCTTTGAAACTCCGGAAGGAAAACAATATTAATCATAACTAGATCATCGAATTTATAATTCTGAATAATACACTAACAAGAGTAATGCACACGTTCTATTTTAAAATTCACTGAATTTATTCATAACTTTTATTTTTAATTACTAAACATGTATTTATGTGACTGTTAAAAATGTTTAAAATAAAAACGCACGTTTTACTCTGTATCTATATTATAGTACTAATTTATAGTTACTATTCCATTTTTTTTTTTTTTTTTTTTAATAGGACCGGTTGGTCTTATATTTTTAGATTTTTGATTACAACATGATATAATATCACATTTATAATTTGAAAAAGTTTTCTTTATATAATGTAAGATATTCAATATGTTTGAGTTTCAAAACATCGCTGATTTTAATTGTAATAAACTAAGAAAGAATATGTTTTCACTAAAATGAAAACTGTGTTGTTTGTTAATTTGTTTGTTATAGACATAACTTACAACTCACCATTTATTGAACTTCAAAACTTTTATGTTAAACTGCATTGATATATTGTACATAATAATTATGATTTTGATTTAAATTATTAATTAATATATTTATTCAAAATTTTATCATGCTTTTAAAAATGATTTTTTTAATTAGCTTTCCTATTAATTGTTTATGTACGACTGTCGACATGATATTTTTACGCATAATTCAGAATTTAAAATTATTAATATAACACGTTGTATTATAATTCGCCATGTATTTTACATTAAACAATAAGATTAAAACAAAACATCTGTTTTAATTTTTTTTTTTCTATGGGTTTTATTAATATAATTGAGGCGATTTTTTAGAGTTTTATCGAGTTAAAAAATCCTATACTTAATATTACCAGTGGGTTAACGCATAACAAGAGCAAAATGAGCTTGATTAATGTGAATATATATGCACACTTACAGGACAGATCCGACAGCGCTATGCCGTAATGATGGTTTTTCGATGACGAGTAACGCTTGATGCTCTGTTCCAATTCGCAGATCCTAGTCTCCAAGTGACTGGTGATCTTGCTCAGTTCTTTGACGGCACCGACATTTTCCATGAAAATCCGGTCCTACGCATAAACAGTACGAGGCACGTGCGATTATTCGCACCGTTTGTAACACGCACGACAACGGCGTATGTATGTTTGCCTACACCGGTATATTTCGGGGCAATGACAAATTTTAAAAGGACCGTTTTTGAAACAATTAACTTAATCTCACCCTTAACACGGCCCCCGTGAGGGTGAATTCGTTCCACGACGGAATTCATACTTTCAGTTGTAGCTAGTGAACGAAAAAATGAACCTAGTAATATTACTTCATCAACACTTGGCAACACGGTTCTACGAATATTTTGCTGGCGAAAAATATTCATCGGTTCAATACGTATTGAAAAATGAAATAATACCGAATTTTAGGGAATGTTTTTGCTGACTTTGAAATTCTGTTTTATTTTTATTGCAATTTATATGTACATAAAATTGCAATTATATAGAACGGCGACTTCTCGACAAGAATCAAACACGAAAATATGCTCCCGCGCGCACATCGATCTGGAGTCTAGTACTTACCTTGTTGACGACCAAAAAGTCATCGTATTCCACCCCGTTGGGGAACGCAATGCTGCCGGCGTTCGTGACGGCTCCAGGCAAAACGGCTTGCACCTCCTGCGCAATGATGCCCGTGTCCTTTTCCTTCATGGACAGCCCGAATAACGAGGAAAATTCCGGTTTGTAGTTGAAATGGACCACGTTGATTTTCTCCACGTTCCGCAATTGCTCCCTCGTATCGCACTGTATCGTAAAACAATAAAAATTATTAAAACTACAATTATAACGGTTGCCACTCCCTATAATAACTTTTTATACTATATTTATTTATTTGTGTTTACTATTTGTGACTACATATACACAATTTTAGTTCAAACGGATAATATATACAGTATCATGTTTTTCTTGAAAGTTACATAATAAGAATTCGCCTTAAATGTGTTAAAATATTCTATGAATGTGGTGAAGAAAATACAATCTAGTTTTATACCACATTTATTTATTTATTATTAATTTTTTTTTTTTTAATCAGCAATAGACTCTTCACTTAGTAACACTGTAAGGTAATTTTTCAAGTGGCAAACCAAGTGTTAAGCCTAACTATAGTCAACATTGAGCTTTAAAAAGTTGTTAATAACACCCAATAATATTAAAATCTGAATAATTAAATATAAACTTTTTGGCACTTAGCCCATTATTTATTTTATATGATTTCTAATCATCATTTGATACGAAAAATCAAATATAGTTTAGTATTTCGTATATTCTAATACAGCCTTGAGTGAATATTAAGTAGATAATTTCTGTAAACAATGAAACAAGTACTTTAATTCTAAAATGGTAAGTACCATAAATAGCTACTGTAAATAGTTGAATACATAACACATATTTATACTCTTACTATTAGAAGTACTCTATAAAATATTTTGAACAGTCGAACAATTTATTATTGTTAGTTATTGTTACAACCTAAATTTTTATTTCCACCCAAATTATGTTATTTTTTTAATAAACGATATTAAAACATTTTAAGTAAATTTGAGAAGTCTAGTTAAAGATTGTTATTATTCATCAAAATTTGTTGAAAAAATATTTTTTTAATTACATATTTTATATACATATATGATTATACATAAATATATTTGTTCTACAACTTATGAATTATGTATAAATTAATAAGTGTATATTGTGTGTTACGTTTCATAATAAATTACTTGTTTTGGGATACATTTATTATATATTATTTACATTGGAAATGATTAAGTTTGATATTTTTTTAAATTTAATTTTAATTAATTTAATTTTTTTCTTGTAATATACATATATTAATAACATAAATTATTGTTAATCATATCAAATGCTACGTAACCCTTGTGGCTATCACCACTGGCATTACGATTATCTAGTTTCGAACTAATGACGAGCAAGCTCTTTATGAATATTAAACAGATAACGTATTTGTGTCGAACATCGAATTAAATTGTGATTCACTCAACACTCGATTACGCTCAAAAGCGTTTTTCTCATTATACAACTCATTGGCTTGAAAGTTAATACGATCAAAGTTATTTTTTTTCTAAACACGATGGAATACCATGTGGCAATGGCGTGGCGAAGATATGGCTTTGGAGCCATTTCACCTTCTCAATTTTGGGTAGGAAGACCACCTACCACAAAATATCTAACCACATAGGTAACTATGTAAATCATAGAAAATATAAATTTACTATGTATACATATATGTATCTTACTTATATAACCCACGTCCTATATTCTACAGCAGCGTTTTCGCCATTGCTTTACGTATCCTAATTGTTAACTTGTATATTTTCACATAGGATTGATAAGAAATTATAAAATTATTTTTAGTGGAAAAAAAAATTATTATGAAGCATTTATTTATTTAAATCAGTATGCGCCATATAATGTAAATAAAAAAAATAAATAAAAATATATAATTCAACTTTAATGTGATCCTTGGAGTTTTTTGGTAACGATTAACTTATTAAATCTGGTTCAACGGATAATAAGTAGGTATGAACTCACAAAAAGTCTACAACGATATTTATTTTTAATGAACGTGTACAAAGTCTTTTCCACAAATACAATGCTCGTTATCAAATATTTATTTTTTCGTTATCAGTTTTTACATTTTCCACAATAGCCCTTTTTTCCCGAGTACCTTGTCGTATATTTTCGCGTATCGCTAGGGATTCACGTACCCCCGGTTGAGAAACGCGCTCTGCAGCATAAAACTTGTTAATCGTAGCTCAAAAATTCAGTATTAAATTAGTATGACGAAAACATCAGTCAGTCAATACAAGCGGCCGTCGTCGGTCGGTTACAATGCGTTATTGGGTAAAAACACAGTTAAGAACCTTGTACACACATATTTGCTGTGCCACAACGATTCCAGGTCAATATATTTTCGACGGATAACTCTAGTAAAAAATATCTTCGATTCGACGGCAGATATTTTTGTGGAGTTATTTTGATCAGTCATTTTTCACAACGCCACCCCTTTCAGACGCTATCACCCTATTGGTTAGTGTCGCGGGTCCAGTGTCGCGAAATCTGATCATGCTCCCGGCACCCATCAGTCCCTCGTCGTTGCGGTACTCACTTTCTGGATGTGCTCTTTGATCCGGACGTCCGACGGCTGTACGATGTGCCCGGTGAGCTTGACGTTACCGTGTACGACCAGTGCCTCGTCCGGCCGGTCCGTGTTGACACCCACCTTGCCGGTGTGCACGATCGACTCGGGCGTGGCGCCCCGCTGCCAGCACAGCTCCGCGTCGCTCTCAAACTGACCCGGATTCGAAGCCTTTTAAAACAGAAACAAACAAAAAAAAAATGTCACCGCCGGCCGCGGTACCGAGTCTCACGGACGCCATCACCCGTCGTGGCGGGCCGTGGGCAACGTAATATCAATCTATCGTAATTACTTGGATTACCCTGACAATTATCCTTTCGGAAGCGTACGAGACAATCGGATAATCGTGATCGTTGATGCAGTGCGCGTGTAGTCCCACCACCAGGTAGAAGTACCTTTGGTCCGGGTTCGGTTTCCCTTTCTTCCTCATGTTGTTACACGTAGTCTCGCTGAAGTGCAGTCTGCCCACCGTCACCTTCGACACCTGTTCCTCGCGCAAATCCAATCTGCAAACGAACCCACAAACGTAAATACGCGGTAAATACTGTTCCGTCAGTACTGTCAGTGTAAATAACTCGAATCCCGAAAAGTTGTTACGGGATATCGAATACGTATGGATAAAGCTTATCCCCATTACTACTGTTTGTTGACAATAGATAGGTTTTTCGACATAAAGAGGCTTGTCCACATCATGGTTAATGCATTTTAATGAGTGACACACGTACAAATAAAATTACAAGATTATTGGGCGGTTTGACATTTTATTGACGCACGTGTTTCGCATAAAAGTTCATTTAAAATATGATTAAAATCCAAAAGTTATAAGACCTCTTATTGCATAACAGATATTTTCAAATATTTTTTTTTAAATGTTAGTAATAAACACATTCAGCATTGCACCGAAAATATAATTATATATAATAATATAATTACATCGACGGTGTACGGAAAGGGTTTAAATTAATAATACATTTTTTTAACTACAACAATTGTATTTTTGTAAAATACAATGTATTTTTGTAATAACTTTTGAAGATATTTTTTTAATAACCATTTTATAACACAAATGCATACGGGAAATGTATACAACGTACCGAGGACATCCGTACTAATTCGAAACGATTTACATAGTGGTCGTAAAACATTCGTTATCTCAATCAGTTTATGTTCTACGTTAAAATATTTTCATGATAATCGTAATGGATTCTGCGCAGTTTTCCTTTTATCGTAATGGTTTTTAATTTTTCTTTCTTTTTTAAAAAAACAATTTTATCTTGCGCAATTATTCATAATGCATCCACGCATAATTCATATTACATCCGATAAAACTTGGTAACGTTAATAATAAATAAAATATTGAGACGCAAACTGCAATGGACATATCATACAGTGTCACTATACTACATATACATTCAAATTAAAACGATTAGTTTATAAATAAAAATATTTTAAATTTAACGTTCTGAACGCGGAACCACTTCGGAGTAATGGAAACAAGTAACAATTACCATTATGTATAGAACACTTTGATTTGGAAACTGCACTGCGATCTAAAACGAAAATCGTCGCATTCAACTTCAACTATTATTATTTTTAGTATCAACTACGAACTATTCCGAGGAGAACATTTTTTTGAAATTATCGATGGACAAAAATCGATCTATATTAACAAGACTTTTTTACTATAGTATTACTGACAAAGTTTACCACACACTAGAAAAAATAACAATATTCCTAACCCTCTTTGTGTACTACGGATGTCGTAAATCATATTTAATAAAGAGATGGTGACATATTTTCGATTCAAAAGCATATTTAGTAAATTTTTAGTGTATCAGCCGTTTACTCACAAAACCGGATGAAAAGCTTTCTTGCTCCGATCACTCTGAGACTGTTCCACTTTAATGGTCTGGCCCGGTGATTCCACTTTGACGCCATAAAAATGCAAATGAAAGCTGCCCACTTTGTGAATTCCTTCTGCGGTCCTCACAAACTGCGCGTCGCCTTGGAGTTGTGTATGGCACGTGATCTATACGATAAAATGAACTCGTTTAAAAATGTCAAACAACAGCAATTACGGTTGCAAAACGCTTCGATAGTAGGTCTGTTTACCTGAAAATGATTTTTCTTTTGGCATACAAATGCATCGTCGACATTGGAAAAATTGAAACCTTTATCCGCGTCCACTCGATAATGCGGCACCGGCCTGACATTTAACAACATACAAACGTTTCGTAAGAATCGCAACGAATCGCAACAATTCTTACACAGACCTCATTAAATTACGATCTAGTGTTGCGTATGAACCCACTTTTTAGTTTTATTCTAGGCGAAATGTATAATTTCATAACGAATTGAGTCTTACGTTTCTTCACGAAATCAACATAGAGCCCGCGTATAAGCATTAAATACACAAAAAGGTAACCTCGAAAGAAGATAAAATGCGCCACCGGATAGCAAATGAAATCATGCATGCATTTTGAGCGTTTTTTTTTTTTTTACATTTCATTAAATTAATTTTTCTTTTGCAATAACTTTAGTAATTTTAGCGAGGTTTTCATCAGATTTTTATAATCTTCAAAATACATACGTATTTTATGCGACTCACATTACAACGATGTTATCCATCAGTTCCCGGTAAAATCCAAATAATCAATCGTTATCAGATGCAGAATATACTTTAATTAATTTTAAATATTATTATAAATATTATTACTATTAACAATATTACTTTAAACCACGGCTAGTACATTTAAAATTTCAAAATAGAACCGAATTCGAATAACTTTATTTTGATGAGATTTTCGCCTCAACCCTTCATGGTCCCAGGATCCACCCCTGCTAACAATGTTCCCACACTTTTTGTTTGAACACTATATTACTGATGGTACGTAGATACGTACAGTTCCTTCAGAGAGTGATCGCACAGTGTGTTCCACGATGTTTCTTGAAACGGTTGGAAACGGATACATTGAAAGCTTGTGTCGTTGTACAGACCCGATTCGCAGCTATCCTGGTACGTATAACTGTCCTCGCTGCAAACCGATCGGCCTGATGGTGACACGTGGGTTATTGCCTTTTTCCCGCAGCTCTCTAAACACGTACATACATATCGTTGGATTTGAATACAGTATGAAAGTCATTTATTATAATGACATACGGCTGGGTAGAACGACCTTATATCGAAGACTCAGACAAAACTCCTATAATGTATGTACACTAAGTTGTATCGTTTATTATGACATCTATGAATGAATGAACTAAAATGTATAAATAAACTATACATGGATGTTATGACAGTTAGTTCTTAGAAAAATATTTTATACTTAATATGATTGATTATATTTATTGAACAGGGATGTAAAGCTGATAGGAAAAAGAAAATATCTTCTGAAGTTAAATTACAAATGTAATGATTATAATATAAATACTTTTTATTTTACTTTATGCTGTATTCAAATAACGTTTTAGTGATAGAAATAAAACGCACTACACTATCATTATGTTCGTGTTTAATATTGATCTTTTTTTAAATTTTAATTATAAAAACAATTGTTTTTTATGTTCAATTTACACTATTTCCTTGAATGTCATTCTAAACGATTTTTTAAGTACTTAATTTTCCCATCCGGATCAAAACCTGAAAACCCATATACATACCGGTGTCTTTTTTGACACGTGAACTGCTGCCATTGCTTCCGCCGATGTCCACGCACAGTTTCCGTTTCTTTTCCGTTCCACTCACGTTCAACAAATCTGTATACTCTGGCTCGGATATTTCTATCTCTCTTGTGTCCGGTGGCATTCGATTAAAGTCTAAAACCGATGAAAAGAGCAGGTTTTATGTTATAATAAGTTACGCAGTCGTAACTCTGAGCCGGGTCCGAATGTTACTGTTAGAAATATTTTGTTTGAATATTTGTGGTTTTTTTTAATCGGAACAAGACTTTTTTCACTGAAAAATTGTTTCATAAACATTTAAAATTAAATCAACCATTAACTTTTATTTTTTTTTAAATATATAACTAGATATATTTTGCGATCATACCAAAGTTTAAGAGAAAAATCATGAATTAATTATGTATTTTCAATACTTTATTTTATTTCGCCAACTACTACAATTCAACATATATCTAATACATCAAATAAAGCAATAATTTAAAATAACACCGATTGCTATTCCTAATTGGTAACGTTCATATACATTCCGAATAATTGTAATTGTTAATCATAAAAGCTTATTCATAACAATTTAAGTAATTGCTGTACCTTTTTGTGCTTTTTTTTTTTTTTTAATTGACGAGTAAAACCGTTATTTGCACATTTAGGGCATTTTTATGGGTCTTTTAAAACATTAACATTCTGGACCGACTCGTAAACTATTGGTTTTCATAAAAGTATTTGATGGCGGATAATATATAAATCATATTCGAGACGGGTAGGTTTATGTGTACAGAGATTCGGGTGCATCCATACTGGGTATGATCCGGAAATCGCCAAGCTTTTGTAAATTAATATTCTTCTTTGGTGGATCAACTTATGAAAACGGGGACAAAATAATGTGCCCGATCAGTGGTATAGCCAGAAAATAGGGCGAGGGAGATTTACATTTTAAGTTCTCCCCTATACAAGTTAGAACTTTTTTGTTTTAATAAGTTGACTAAACATAAGTATGAAATGTAAAATGCATTATTATTTAATTTATTGCAACTATGAAAATTATTTAATGATAACATGATATAACATTATACCTATGTATTAAAATTACTGTATATGTTACAAAATAAGAGAGACATTTCCTGGAGAGAGTGTAATAACGCAACACAGGTTGATAATAACGGTGGTTAGATTAGGTTAGGTTAATATGGTGTTGTGGAAAAAAAGTGGATATAATAAACTAAATAAAGAAAAACGGAAAACCGGAAAGGAATTGAGAATTCGGTGGTGCAAATTATTAAGAAACAAAGAAAATAAGTTTATAAAGAAATTAAAAGAAAAATTAATCGAATAACGTTCGAACGAAAAGTTCTTCTGTGTAATACAATATAGTTATATATTATAAGAAAATCATAATAATTAATTTCTAATGTTTTATTTCGATGAATATAATAAAATACATTATTTTATAAACTTCGGGCGTTCTAAGTGATAAAAGAATTCCAATGAGACTGAAAGTTAAATTTTACAAGATACACTACACTGTTAGATACCAACTACGCTATATGATTCGGAGTTTTGGGTGGTTAACAGGTGAATAGAAGAACAGAGTATGAGTGTTGGAGAATTGAAAATGTTTAGATAGATGAGTGGAGTAATAAGAGAAGATATAAAAAGAAACGAATATGTGAGGTGTAGTATTGGTGTAGCGTCAATATTGGACAGATAAGACAAAATAGACCGAGATGATTTAGGCATATGATGAGGCGAGAGGAAATAAAAGCAGTAATAGTGGTTATGAAAAAAAAAACGATGAAGAGAAAAGAAGAAGAGGAACATCAAAAAATAATTGTTGGTGACGATTGAAAATTTATGAGGGCTGTTGGTGTGTGCGTAATGCGTGTTGAAAATCGAGACGAGTGGAGACGAGAAGTTTAGAATAAAGGTAGCCAAATAGTTGGAAGAAAGGCGAAGGAAAATAGATGAAGAGTAACATTTCGAGGGGGATTATTACCAGTTAACCCTCCTCCCCCTGGCAACGCCAATGTATCCATGATGAATCGATAACAGCAGATTATGACTCCAAATCACGAAAAGTGGGTTGCAAAGTTACATGATGAAGAGGACCAATGTACACAACTACCCACCACGAGCGCGTTCCGTTCACAGTTTTTTACTGAACACGTCAACGTAGGCATGTTCAGGCTTTCTTAGGTTGTGCACAGAACGAACATACAAACGTAATACCGGGTTATCAAAAATAGAAAGAATATACGATGTCCACATTTTTAAAAAAAAAATCATTACTACCTTACAATCCATATACGAATATAGTTGCAAACATTCTTAGTGCCTACAGCGATTCTAAACGTCGTTTCATTGGAACCATAACCAGAATTAACTGATAAAAGTCAAAATATGCACGATCTGTGCGCAACCCGCAGACACGCCTATGGTCGTGTCGAGCCGACGGTCGGTGAACTGCCGAACGGAGAACGGAAATTCGATCGCGATCGTAACCGTCCGACCGACCGATCGGACGGCGTTACACAGGAAACAAGCGCGCCTGCAAGATAAAATCCCACCCATGCAATATTAAAATTCCAAGGGCCAAGACAACTTTTATCTAAAAATAGATGAGAACAAAATAAAATACCATAGAAATCAGTACTCGGGAGAATTTATAGTTTTGAGCGATATGCAGTCATGTGATAACATTGTAAACTAATGAATACGTTCAAGATTATACATTTTAGATTAACTAAAAACATAATACATTTTACTAAACTTCATAAATGGATCTCAATAAAATTATGTTATAATTGATAGACGTGGTATCAAATTAACAATAGTTTTGAAACGAAAATTCCCAGTATGGCCCCATTGGCCTCCCCCTGCGGGAGCGTATGATTGAAAACGTTACCCAGGTGTGACGAAGAACCCGTCTGGTTAATTAGCAACGGTTGGACGGACAGCGGGTGCGGAATTTTTGCGGCCACCGGTTGTTTTTGGTAAAGGCTGGGTGGACCGGCATTAGTGGGCGGCATCTGAGACTTGTTGGACGACATAAGGCACTGTAAATTCGGCGTCTTCCGGTCTGCAAAACGAAACGGGACAGCGTTAAGACGGGTAGGGCAGGATAACAACAAATGGAACACCGTCCGGCGTTTGGTCTTACGCGGCGACTGGCCAACCCCGTCCGCTGGCGAGTACGGCGGCTCGGAATCCGGAGGACTTTCCGGTAGGTTGTGCCTGAAACACACGTGCCGAAAAATAATGGTGAACTCGGTCGACGAACACGATCAACAGAAAGATCGAAACGAGGTTCACGTAAATTTACCCACCTGTTAGTGTAACCGTGCGATTTGTCTTTGATCGGTTTGCCGGCCAACCCTGACGTCGGCAGGACGCCGTTGTTGTGAAAAGACAGATCCGCGATCGGTGGCATCGACGCACTTTTCAAGAACAGCTCGGGCGACTCCTGCTGATGATACGGAGTGTTTATCCGGACCATCACGTGATCGGCTTGATCGACGGTTTCATTGAAAAATCTTTCAAAAACAACGATCGGGTATAAGTACAACGACGGTGTGGATATCGCTGCAGCGAACTAACATGATATTGTTATGCAATAACAATTTCGTTCGGTTTTTTTACCAGGTTTCACTTTATTACCATGTTCGGTTGAATTTTGTTTTGGAAAAAGTTATGCGTAGAAATACGTTTTTACGTACGTATTATATTTGAAAAATAATATATTTATAAGTTATATAACAATGTGGACTTAATGATAGGGAGAAGCGACGAATATGGAATACCATTTTGTTTTTGATCTCCACTGACTACAATTTTGATGTTATTAGAAAACCATAAATATCTTATTAATTTAAAACTATACTAGAATACATTTTTTTTAGTTGTTAGAACACTTTAAATTACTAATTTTAATATATTCATGATAATATGAAAATTTTGATTTTACCATTTCAAAAAATGTGGGGGTAATATGGAATAGGGTATTCCATAATACCAGCACTTATCTAATAGGAATAAAATAAAAATTTAGTCTTATATACTACTTATAAAAGTAAAATTTCATGAAATATTTCATGAAAATTTCATGTAATATATAATTTGAGTGAAAAATAAAAATTTTGTTTCATTTCAGTAAAAATATAATGCTTTATGTTTTATTTTTTATGGAATACTTTTTGTATTATTAATTGTACTAAATAGAAATAAAAACTAATTTATATAAATTAAAAATCAACACCATATTAGTATATAGTTATTATAATTTATAAATATTGATTTAAAAGGTAAGATACCAATAGTTATTGAAACACCTGAAGAAATTTTACAAAATATAGATGAATTTATAAATAAGTTGCCAGTAGTCCTCTTACTCATCAGCTATCACATTATTTCAAAATTTTCTCATCAAAAAAATATATCGGTACCTAGTGAGTTTAAAAGTTAAATACATATTTATAAAATTTATTGTGAATATAGTGAAATACACAATATTATACTAACATCTGGAAATGTTTTTAAAGAAAGCTGAAAATTACAATTCAATATTGGAGTACAATATTGAATTGTATTTATATACAAATAATAAATAAAATATATATATATATATATATATGTATAAAAGATAATAAACATAATGTAATTAAATACATTTAATTTAATAAAAAATATAAAAATTACCACCTTTGCATAGTTAAACAAATCATAAATTAGGGAAGTATAATATTCTCATTAATATACTCAAGAAAGTATGGAAATTAAAATGTAGATGGCTGAAGACACTTCAGAAAACTTGACTAGTAACATGTAAATAAAACACAGGCAATTAGAACTATTATTGACTAATATTATCATAAAAATAGCTGAACAATAATAATGCGCCGGTTTTGTCGTTACTATATATATATATATATATATATTAATATTAAATATATCTGTGGTCGTTACCTATTTATAGGCAGCTGATAGACTATACCACGTTAAATGGAAAAGCCCAAGATTGTACCAAAACGATATCATACAATATCAACTGATTAAATGACATTTGACAATCACTATCTCAAACGTAAAAAAAAAATATTTTTCAATATTTCATTGAAATATTTTATAAAGCGTGAAATTTTCAATTATGAAATATTTCATGTGAAATATTTCAAATTTACAACCCTAATCATTATGACTTCAATACAAAAATATTATTACAAGTTGATGCTTTAACGTTAGCTTAATTACTGTAGTATAATCTAAAATTAAATTGCATAAGCTATTCAGACGTACTAAAGGATTTATAATTTAAAAACATTAACTAAGTAAAATAAATAAAAACATACATACCTTGTAGAATTTACGTTATTATGAAAAACAAAAAACGTGTTTTAATTAATTTGATAGCAGCTCTGTGATATCAGTACCATATGTTTGATAAAACTAATAACTAAAGATCAAGTTTCAATCATATAAGACAGATAGCGCCTAGTATATACGTGAATTGACTATTCCATAATAAATGCCTATTCCATATTCGTAGCTTTTCCCCTACACGTAAAAACGTACTTCTTGTAAAAAAATGTTTCCAAAATAAACATCCTAATAAAGACAAAGTTATGAAGTTTATTATGAGAAAAGCTGTTTGGTCTACATAACTATGAAACTAGTAAATATTTTAATATTCCAGCCTAGTTATTTAAGCCACTTGAGAGTTTCTCATCCCTGTTTTATAATTTGCATTGCTATTATACGCATGTTATAAATATCAATAGTGGATGAATTACCTATAAAGCGAACAATGCAACTGTTCGGAGCACATAATTTTTTTTTTCTAGAACAAATATTTTCCCCTCCCTTGCCTATATAATGTATTCTTAGAATAAGTAAAACGCCTAGAAGCGACGTCTATATAAAATATAGGATTTTCAATATCAACTACATACAATGAGCGAATAACAATAGTAATATTCATTGTTGGATACTGTGCAGATGGGCGATGTTTTACATTACACTACGTAAAGCGAAATTGTAACTGGTACCCACTGTGCAAACTATGTTTCAAAATGTGGGGACGTTTCACCGGTGTTTCATGATTAACATTCCTTTTTAACATTTATATGCTGTAATTTGATTGTTACAAAAATATACTAAAATCTATGCAATTGTATGATGTCCCTATGACATTACATGTCTTCATACCTGGGATTTGGAAATTTTATAACATATACGGAATTTCATATATGTTAAAAATAATTTAAGTTATTTTTTAGGAGTTATTAATTTATACACACGAAACGTACAAGCGATTATTGTAAAATGTCATTTTAAAGTCGCATCGGATTATGATTATTTATTAAATGAGACGATTAATTATAAATACTGTAGAAAAACTTGAGACATAGATATTGTTTTCCTATTTTCGGGGAATCTCACGGCCCCAAAATACAATAATACCTACCCCGATAACGACGAATTGATCAAATGAAGACCCCGACACTACGCACTTTATACTAATATTAATACTTATATTTTCATCTAATCATGTATTCTGTTATTCATTTATATTAAACGTCATTCACAACCGTATTTCGTAAGTTGTATCTTGTGTCCTGTTTTAATTGTAACTAAAATTTTTTGGCGTGTATTATAAGTTTTTGTTTATACATTATTATTATTTTTATGTAAATGATTTATTAAGTAATTCTTAATATTAAAGTTGTTCTTCTTTACTAAGGAATACGGAAATTATTATCAACCTCTTAATACTTAGCTCTTTATTTAAATATATTTTATTTAATCTTTTACCTAGGTGCCTTTAAAAAATAAAAATATCATAATAATATACAAATTAATGCATATTTTTGAATTCTGAAAACAGATTTATAATTAATTAAATACAAATACCTAAGTAATAGTTACATAGAGATTTATAGACTTTTAATAATAGTGTATCCATTTTATTTCAACATTTAAACCAAATTAAGTTTAACATATGTTATAGATGTGTAGAATGTTGAGTTTACACTGTAGCCAATAATTTAAATTATTTAGAGGTATAAATAAACAAGCTGCAAATATAATAATTTATACCAACAATTTAATATTAACTTAGTATTATTTATTAGTTCTGAACGTTTACACACAAGTTTATCAATGGGAAAATTAAATAAGAATAATAATTTAGAGATGTTAAGTTTTAATAATTTTCTAGAATTTTTTATATAGAACTCAAACCTTATGTGTGTTATGGAAAAAAATGGTAGTTAATTAATAATTTTTTTTCTCGTTATAAACTTTATTATTATTTATTATTTAACCTTTATTGTAAACGGAAAATTATATATATATAGATTAGAATATTAGATTATAGGTTCTTATATATAAAATAGTTACCAGATGTTTAATGAAATAATTTTAATTATATTTATTTGTATAGATATCCCCTAAGTGGATGGTAGCTTTATTTCCTGAACATAATAATAAGTACAGTGTTATTCCCACCAATTGGATACAACAAAATGAAAATCAAACAAATTATTATTATTGGCCACCTGGAAATGTTGATAGTGACATACTACAAGAGGCAGAAGATCCAAGACCCAACTGGAAAATGTACAGAATAAAAATATATAGTAGAAATAATATTTTTGATAAGGATTTATGTATAATAAATATTAAACTTCATATAATATAGGATTTATTTAGGTATATGAATAATATTAAAACTGTTCTAAAATAAAAATAAATTTACAGACAATTTCAAAAAAGCATGGAACCAGCAAGTGATCATTAAAGAATCCAATATCGAAACTGAAATAGAAAAAAAAACTTCTCACAGACATAAAAAAAATAACAAACTATTCATAATGAAAGCGATTATGATTATAGTGTAATTACTTTCATTTTCAACCCCTTTTATCGTTATTTCTAAATTTAAATATATATGTTTAAATGATAGCTGTTTTAATATAGTATCTTCTTTATGTAGCTCACATAAGATCACACCAATAGCATCTTGCAGTAATAATATATCTACAGTGAACGCAACTGAAGATAAAGAGGATCATTTACTCACTGAGTTAATGCCACCGGTAAAAAAATTATCAAAAAAATTAACAGAATATAAAATAAACAGAAGAGGTACTTAATATTTATATTATGCTTTAGAATAGGCTCCTAGTTAAAAAAACTATTTTGAATATCAAATAAACCTAATTAATATAAATAGTTAAAAAGGAGGAATATATTTTCATGCTAAATATTATGTTTTAATTTTAGACAACAGATTTAATGAATAACTCTATCAAGCCCTTCAATCAAACAATGTTAATGCTCATTATAAAAATACTTATTTTCTTAAATTTTTAAAAAAAAAACAATATGCATTATCATTAAATCTGATTAAACATGGCTATAACTCAGATCCACGGATAAAATCCTCTAATGCTTCTTTTTTAAATTTAGAATATGCATAATTTTATTTTACATTTTTCTTTCAAGAAATAATATATTTATACATTACTATTTACATAATTATTGACTTTTATTTTCTTTTATTTATATGTGTAGATCCAGCAGTAAAAATGATCTTGAATATAATTTTATTAAAAGTAGAAAATATAGAAAAAATGGTTTCCAGTTATAATAAAAATGAAAACAAATCTACCGAATTAGACAAATTGTTCCTATCCAAATTTCCAATTGATAACATTGAAGGATTTTTAGCTGCTGAAACTTGTATCCTAAATGACTTTGACTTTGTTTTAAAACTGGTAAATTAACATTTCTTTTAAACTATTTTTACTAATGTAATAACTAATAAGAATAATTTTAAATAAATAATTTATTTTTACTACAGAAATTTTTCATCAAATCAATTGGTGGGATACAATGAATTATATATCAAACTAATTGTTCAACATTTTTTAAAATCTACTTCTTTTTTTTCTGAACCCATTATTTCTTCTATTATTGGCTTGTATTCTGTTAACGCTATTACCCTATATGATAACTTTATAATTCATATATCAGATGTTTCATGTAAATGTATTTTTATTCCTATTTCAAATGAAAAAGCATTTATTTCAACATTAAATCATTCATGTATTGAAAAATCCAATTGAAGTATCATAGTGTTAAAAAAGATTAAATATCATTTAACATTGTAAATTTGTTAAAATAATTGTTTTACTTCGAAATTTGTAATTTTATACAGCAAAATAAAAAAAATAATTTTATTTAAATATGTAAATTTGATAAATATCAAGTATATATTAATATGTTAATTACCATCATACAATTGTAATTGTAATGTACTTGTAATATTATGCTTTTTATTATAAAAAACTTAATTTATTTTAAATATATTATGATTTATTGACTTATTTATTTTATTTTAAATTGATTTATTTTACCTTAGAAAATACTAATGGAAATAATATACTCATACCTAATAAGTCTCAGGACTCAGAACTTTGTGTACTTGTACATTTGTTTAGGAAATAAGTAAGATAAATCTGTTATTATTATAACTATCAAGACTATAATAATGCCATGAGGATACAATTTTGTATTATAACTGTGATGTATATATGAAACATACTCTTTTAAAACATTTTCTTGAAGTAAGTAATGATCTTAAATTATCAATAAGTTCAATGACAACAATTACTGAAAACTATTAAAAGTAATTTTAAAAAATATGTTCCACGAGAAATGATATATAATTGGATTAAATACCAGTTAACTGAAAAACTGATGTTAAATTTCACGATTACAGAGGAATACTAATTTACAAACACTTCATTTGATTTTTCATTACAAATTAAATTTTCTGCATTGTCACTTTTAGGATTTTCGAAAAACATAAAAAATGAATATCCAGTAATTATTAATACGTATTAATGCATTAACGTATATTAATACCATTTGCAAAATCATATTTGTGTAAAACGAGAAATTCTGTAATTGCCATTTGAAAATCCAAATAACGATCTAAACTTAATGTTGAAAATGAAATGCGGTAGGAGTTGCCTCGTTGATTTTTAATTTTGAAGTATCTACAGTAAGACCTCAATAAGACGGAATCGCTTGGGACCATGACATTTTTCTGTGTTAACGAGGTTTCCGTTTTGACGGGGTTAAATAATTATATGTAATTTGAAACGGGACCAAAGAAATATTCCGTAATACCGGGGTTTCCGTCTTACCGAAGTTCCATCTTAACGAGGTTTTACTGTATTAATACACGCAAAAAAAAAAAAATAGTTTGCATTAAATTAAATAATAATAATTACTGTTATTACTATGTTTTGTAATAAAAAAAACTATTTTGCTTGTATTTTAATAATCCAAATGTTGTTTTATTTATAAAGGGGAGGCGAGATTAAATTATTTTAGTCTTAGGGACCCAAAAAAGATTGGGAACCTTGCCATCGGCAATAATTAAACTGAAATTGTAAAATTAAAATAAAACGAATTTCCAATTTTGTTATGAAATTGTTTATTGATATAGAGAATAATGTAGTATTATACCTATAATAGTGCATAACGTTATAGACTATCAATAGGATTTTCACAGGTTTTTATGTTTGAAATATAATTGTCTCGAATTGATTTATACGCAAAAATGTTAAAAATATGCCACATATAAATATTGATTTTATATAGCACAGATAAATGGTTGATAAATCTTAAAATAAATATATAATTGGTAAATTAATTTCTTATTTTAATTTAATGTGAGAGAATTTAAATAAAATGTAAAAAAAAATATTTGAAAATAATATTTGATTTTAAATACAGAAACTCTGAGGAAGTATTATAAATAATACCTCAAGTATTTTTTTTAAACTATTTAAAATACGTATTTAATTATATAAAAAGCATTTATCTAAATATTTTTATTCAAATTACTGGAGTATTTTACAAGACTGTATATACATAATAATGATTAGCGAATATTTCGTTCGTTGTTGGTTAATTATTTTTTAGTATACATTTTTATAAAACACATTAATAAGGGTCACGAAAACGATATTATAATAGTTGCCGAGCTACCTTATATAAGAATAATCGATCCAACAGTTTAATAATATTGTAGTCGTATGTCAACTTGCTAATATTGAACTGATAAGTTGAATACCACACTACTTTATAATAATATATATTCGATATTTGTAACAACTATTATGTATTAATATTCAACTATATGATCGGACACTGTTACACTACATAATGTTACGCATGATATTATGTCTGCAGTACATGTACAATTTGTTTGAAAAAACACCAAAGTCCAAAAAACAGTCCAAATAGTTTACCTTAATATATTATATAAATTATACAATTATATATTACACAATGCTAATATAATGTTCGTCTATATGATAAAATGAGCACTCACTGGTTAGTTTCTGTGTTATTATTTTGGATGAATTCGTCCGTCAGATGACTGAAATCTAATGCTTCGTTGTCAATACCGCCAACAAAATCACTCCTAGCTATAGACGAAACAAACAAAATAAAAATATATTTTTACGAATTGTTTTACTTGAAATTCAAATATCCATTACCAGTCAAATAAACAGCATAGGTAATTAATAAAGAAATGCTTAGCCTGGAGTATTATTACATTTGTAAACTACAACCGGTTTCGAATTAAAAATTCTTCATCAGATTTATACAAAGTCAATAAAATCGCGACTGAATATGAAAAAATAAAGGCTAAGCATTTTATTTATTTCTATATATATAAATTATCTGTATATTTTATATTTATATATTTGTAAAACGAGATGGAAGGATGCTGTGGAGAGGGACATTAAACTAATGGATATGAATGCTTCAGTTGAATTATCATTCAACAGAGAAAGGTGGAGAGGCTTGCTTATGGCAGCTCAGGTCCTTCAAGGACCGTTAAGCTGAAGAAGAAAAAGAAGAAAGAAGAAGATATTTGTATAACTACTTCTTAATCGTGATTTTATTGACATTGTATGTACTTGACAATGAATTTTTAATTCGAAACCAGTCGTATTTTACAAATATAATGTTCCAGACTTCATTTGTTTATTTATTTCTATATGTAAATCATTGAATAATTTTTTATATTTTTATTATTTTATTAATAAATAAAAATATCTTTAAATAACCAATATTTATTGCGAATCTACTAGCATATTAAGTCTCTAAACCGTTAACACCAAACTATTATATTCCACTAGCTTCCATTTAATAAATACAGTTTTATTTTATTTTTTTAATATGAAATTGATTTAAATTGAATGAAGCGTCTGCGATAACTTGTATATTTAATAAACATCTATACTACAGCTGCAGTTGGTAGGTATTTAAATTAATATTTTGAACAATTTATATAATATTTATTCACTCGGTTGAAATTATTATTTTTTAGTAAAAAATTGAAGTAAAATAATTTATTTACTAAAGTGAGTCATAATTCCCATCTCTAATATTAATAAATTCCAGCGAAACAAATTGAAATTATAATTTACAATAGTATTTTTGTCATACTGAACACCGTTTAGTGACCATGGTTATGCAAATGCATTTGCTTATATTACATATAATATACATAGTAAACATAATATATTTCAATAAAAGAAAAAAAAATGTTGTTTAATTAAATCCAGAAAAATATTTTTTAAATGTGTAATTTAAACATAATACCTATTAAAATATAAATAATTTAAACATTTATTTATTATGGAAAATACTAAGTACGTCATTAAATATCGTACTCCGTAAAAATTTATTCTATTTCGATTTTTTCATTTTAAACAAACATTTAAATATCTATTAAGAGTATATTTTAATTATTTTTTAATTAAAAATCATTTTACATACGTTCGAATATATTATAATGTATATGAATAGCAATTCCCAAAATTAGATAGTATAAATGTATAAAATATTTATACGAAAACAGAATAATTAGTGATAATTGATGAGATACTTTGTTTGGCTAAAAAGTAGAGATCCCTATTTTACGTTTACATGTTTTCACGTGTTCACGTGAAATTATAGTTTAATTTATATGACTCGTAGCTTGAAATTTCATATGTACTTATAATTTTAATCGCATGAGTCTGTTAATTTATCGGGCCACCAACTAAAATATAAAAATAGGTTAGAATAGTCTGATAATCAATAACACTAAGTATAACTGTTTAAGTACAATTAGTAAATAGTAATAATTAATGTTATATACGACGTTAATAATTTAATGTTAATTTATATATATAGAACTACAAGAAAAAAATTTAATCAAATAGATAATGTAATAATAAATAGTGTATACATAAATAGTTATCTAAGAAATTATAATAAATATATTAACAAAATAATGAACATAAAAGACATCTTATCGGTAATTTATAATTATTTTTTTATAATTTATAATTTAATAATGGACTTATAATCATGTGATATCTATCTAAATTTAAAATGTATTCAGTGCAACAATTTTCGATTTTGGTTTAAAAATATGTTTATATAACATGTTTACATTTTTGTGTGTGTAATCTTTACTTAATTCTTGTTCACGTGAATATACTGATTTATCGGGACGTCTATATCAAACAGTTTATAACTTTTATGACTAGAGCATGACATTACATAATTTTTACGTTGTTCAGAAGTATGATCTTAAACGGATCGCGTCAAATGTCAATATTCAAATAGTTTTCACGAGTGTACCTAGGTTTTTGCTATCGTCGATCAAAACAATTTCTGCTGATGCATTTTACAAGCTTATACCATTGTTGTACTTTTTATTGTTAAACAAAAAGGTTGAATGTATCCTAACCTCCAATAATAGGAAGTTCTCCATTTACCATTTATTATTATGATTATTATCATTATTTATTATGATGAGGTTGTTTATTTTTATAAAATAACAATACTCGCGTTTTCTCTTTAAGGTATTTTAAAATTAATTTCCAAAGTCAAATACGTGACATGACTTTATCTATCTTATTATTATGAGTTTATTCAAGGTTTCTTGGATTAATATATTAATAGTACATTCCAAAGATGGAATCGGCAATACATTTTATAGAGAAATGGAGTATGTTGTGTACTTATGTGAATAAATTGTAAGTACATCATATCGTATAGTAATTATGGCTACATTCCCCACACATAATATGTAACATTAAAAATACTTAATTTTATACTATGATAACATTTTAGTCCATTTTTTATATATATATATATATTGAGACTACTTATCAATAATTGATATTTATAAAAAAATTATAAAAAACAAATTATTTTCGGATACTACAATTTAAAAAGTAATAAGATAAACGGTTATTAGATGACATGTAACTGCTAACTCAAACATCTGTGTTCTTTTATCAGGATAAAAACAATATTTTTTAAAAATAAAAAATAAATTTAGATAAAAAATTTAAAAAAAAAAATAATAATTAATACTAATATTTCACTGTATAGTACTAATGAGAAAAATAAAAAAAATATTTCACATTCCAGAAATATATTAAATAATTTGTAATAAAGCATTTTCGTTAGATATATTTGAAATTAAAAACAAAAAATAAAAATGCATTGTACCCAAAATTATAACTTAATGAAAAAAAAATGAAAAAATGGAAATAGAAAACGTCTAAATTCCTATATTACGCGTGTGATAGAAAGAAAAAGAAAATCATGGCTTGCATCCTCTTAATTCATTAGTTCATTTTTTTAAATTTCGAGTAGAAACAACTTGAACTAAAATCGGAAATTTCTTACAAAGACGTGTAAAGACGTTGGTTTAGGAACGAGTAATGTAGTTCGTATAACTTGCAACAGGTGCTGTAATATAGGTACAATACGCATATAACATGTTACGGCCTTTTCAAAGATAATGATATATTGCAACTTTTTTTGTTCAATAGTAAATTTTATGCGAATTATAACATTTAAGGCATGACAATTAAAGGGCCACGTATGTCATATAACGGCTTATGATTCATTTTTTTTGTGATCAACGTCTATCCTACTAATGGAAAATGAAGTAAAAATAATAGTTAACAAACAATATTTTAATCCTTTCCGGTTTTGTCGATTAATTCGGCCGGGAGTTTGTAATTTGCACCAAATTAAAGATATGTAATTTGCATCACTTCAGGTAGTCGAAAGTAGTGTATGTAATTTGCACCATAATGATAATTCGATTATTAATCTATTATTTGATATTATAATATTCGATTATTCCTCGTTGTCCTCGTCGACGTTCAGACTCGAATGACAATAATGATTTTTCTGGATTTTTCGCCTTATCTGGTAATATTTTGACATTTGACATCCAATTATCGGTCGTATTCTCGTTATAAATATAAATGTATATAGTATATATCAGTTTATATTATTTTAATCAAATACTAAGCTAACCGTTTAGTTTTCCCGTTTCATGGTAATAAATATAATGGCGTAGCTATTCCGTCATCCACAACATGAGCGAGTAAACCGGACCATGTCGGTGCATCCTGGGATGACGACCAATTGATCGATTGGTCGGTAATGTATATAAAAAAGGAACCATATTATTATTATTATTATTATTTTACCTTAGCCGGTATTCGTTAGGTCGTTATATTATTTTCTTTATTATTTTACTATTTTTTATTATTTTGTAAGTCGGTGCGCGGAAGATTCTCCCGGCGGCCCTCGCGAGGTATAAAGTATATTTAAAAATATATAAGTAAATTATAAATTATATTATGTAATCCGTTTCGGTCCATGTGGCCAAGTATTGAAATTATCATTATTCTGAGGTGGAAGTTTTACGCCCGTACGAGCTTTCCTCCACCACTTGAGGAAAAAAAATTACTTATACATCTATTATAATATATTTAAATTTTTTTATATTTCTTATTAAAATCGTTATTGTTTTAAATCCTTCTCATTTTCTCATTATATCACCAAATAAGAAAAAAACAAAAATCCATTTACTCCGACCACAAAAGGGTCTCGGTATTTGGTTGGCGACCCGTATGCCTTTATAAGTGATCGTCAACGGACGCTCGACAGAACATTCTGTTGTAAGACGTCGCAGATAGTCGCAAATAAATATATACGGTAATAATACAATGATAATAAATATTCGTAATAATAAGATATTAGTAAGAATAATAATTATATAAACCTAAAACAATTTTTGTATAAGCTCAGCTATTTTATAAAAAAAACTAAATTAAAATTATATTAGGATTATAGATATTGTTTATCGAAATCCATATATTGTATACAAATAATTTAAAAGCATTATGTGTTTTAAAATTATAGTTTTTACCTAAAATTTTTTTGCCTTAAATTATTGACTATTCTTATAAGGTACCTTTGAGATCAATACTGAAGTACTGTATAAACCTCGGTGTAAATAACTTCAATAACGGCTCAGAATCTAAAACCTAAAATTCTGTATTATTAGCTTCTTATATATCGATGTAAAGAAACTTGTACGTTGGTACTATCGAGTTACTATCGAAAAAATAATACATTTTAATTTTAGTTCAAATTACAATCGCATTTCAAACATTTTGGTGCAAACTACACATGTATATTTTTTGGGTCAATTTTGGTGCAAATTGACTACAGCCATTTGTCTATCGTTTAAAATGATTGTTAACAACTATAAAATAGCGTATTAAATTCGATTGAATAAATAAATGAAGTTCGAACTTACTGTTCATGAGATGAAGTTTCCTTGGATCATTTATGTGCATCCGGTTAGCGCCATAATCTTTATCCGAAGTACTTGTGATATCGGGTAAAGTTTGATTCGGTATGGCTTGGGTATTGGACTCGTTCGAGAGTATTAATATTTGACCAGGGTGTGGTCCTTGAACATTACAATTCAACAAACTTGTTTCACTGCCTAAACCTTGATCATCAGTGTTGGACACCAACGTCCACGTGTACTCCATATTGATTACAATTTTCAGATCACTGACCGGTTAAAACTAGAATTGAAGAACAGCATACGGTTTGGCCAATAGACATCTGAAAACCGACCGGAATGAAATTGTATTTATGCAATAATTGATGACACGAAATAAACAAATTTAACCAATTTGGAATGCTTTAATAACAGATGTTATAAATACAATATTTTATATGAATATCCTTATATATATATAAAAGAACAGGCCTTTTTTGTGTTTCCATTTTGTAACGACACTATTTAAAATTTTTCCAAATTTTTTTTCACTTAGTTGTTCCAAATACCTTCCTAAATATCATCACGTCAACTGATTTTTCATTATTTTAGTCAGAGGAGAGAGGAGCAAGATAGGAAAAATGTTAAATAATGTCGTCACAGAATTGGAATATAAAAATACGATACCCTTCTCCCTCCCCTAAGACAAAAAAAATAAAAATTAGGCAACGTGGTGACACGCAAAAGAGTGTTATTAGGACAATTCTGTGAATAAAAATTGGAAAAATGTTAAATGGTATTATCAAAAAATCGAAACATAAAAAAAATACCTGTTCTTTTATATACATAAGGTTAAGAGAATAATTTTAATTATGTATATAGAATATATAGAATCATAAGAATCATTTGTAAATATTATTATTTTTTTTTTTCATTATTACTTATAATTCAGCTACTACTACTATTTATCACGTGATTAAATTAAGTAAAATAAATTTTTTTCTTCTTTTAATCATAACAATATTTATTGATTTCATTTAGAGAAAGCTAAAACTACACACGGTAAAGCAAAGCATATTTGGTTCAATCCGAATGCCTCAAATAAAACTCAAAACGACACTGCAGTTAAATTATGCACTGTTTACAATTTTGTTTCAATGAGAAACAGCGTATTACGATTTCGTCCGGTACACCGAAAAAAATTCATAAAAAACTGTATAATTATCGAAATGTAAATTACATGAACAGAATAAATACTTGCAGTAAAACTATCACTAAAAATATATTTAATATAATATGACAGACATATCTCATTGGCATATTTTAAGTATGACTTAATATAATTGTCTAAAAATCATGTTCAGTTCGCATATAAAAAAAAAAAAAAATTAAAATTAAAATTTACTTTTTTCCATGTAATATTTGTATTACTTTATTTTTTTGTTAGTGGTATATATTTTTAAGTTATCATAACACGCATTACTTAAGCAACGTCAACGTATGCATTTACAATATAATTTTGAAGGGTATACGGGTATAAACAACAAAATATTTTGAACACCACACGAAAGTATTTTAAATACTCCGAAAATATAATATATTAGTTTAGCCACTCTTCAATTGAAAAATTATAGTGTTTCGTAAATTAAAAAAAAAATAAAATATCCCCGTTGCGGTATTACATACACAATAGAATGGTGATTTGAATATCCCGTCTTCTAGATTTTTATACCTGCGTATGCTCTAACTAACAAACAATAACTGATCAAACTAATAGAATACTTATAAAAAAAACTATTAGGAAGGTATTTTTCAGGTGGCTAATTGTTGTTTAAAATTCTTTAAACAACACATCCAATGATATTCAAAAAACGATTTGAACACACCATTACAAATCGAATCATTATAACATGAAATACAATCAAAATGGTTCTCCCGTTTGTAAATTGAAAGTTATAAATGACAGAAAAATATGAACTCAGGTACTTGCTAAACAATTTGTCGGAGATATTAAGAAAAATAACTAAAAAAACAAATATTCGTTATAAAATATTTCGATCTATTACGGAAGCTCCCTTCATAGGTAATAAAACAAATTTAAGTAAATGTGAGCGAACAATTTTCAAACATATTATGTAATAAAAAATAATGATAACTTAAAACGATACATCTCAGCCACTCTCCATAATTAATAAATAATCAGGTTATTTATTCCGACCCGAAAAAATTAATTTTTGCGAGATAAGTTTACTTAGTATTGCATTATTATTTTTTTTTAATTCATGGAGTTTATTTCTTCATCAATCAAGTAAAGTTAATTATATAGAAATCGTTATCACACATAAGTCGTACAACATTTATCCATTTCAATTGTATATTTGTACTCAAAACTACTTAAGTTATCTATTTATATAAATTAACTTTTTACAGTATAACAAAACGATTATATTAAAAATTACAATTTATTTCGATCCATATTACATCTTAATCTCACGTGAAGGATTTAACCGAGAAAGTATATTCGTGTATTAATTGAGCCATATGTAAATACATTTAAAAATCAATTATTGTTATCCCGAAAAAATCAACTAAAAACGCATTTTTATAATTTAATCACGAACTTTGTTCAACATTTTCAAAATTTCCACTTAATATTTAAATCCGGAACTCAATTATTTTGCTACAGTAAATAGCATGCTGATAATTTACGTCAAAAATTAAGCAAATAAAAGGTTTATATCTGAACCAAAAATATAAATTGAAATTATTCATATTAAAATATTACCCTCTTGCACTGCGTGCAGCCTGTGAAATAAATAATGATAATAAAAATAGAAAAAACATATTTTGTGCGATGCCTTACAACCATAACAGTTTTAAAAGGTTTTGCACGAATCTTTATGTGCCTATATATATATATATATATATATTCATGACGCTTGACTTATGGCTTTTCATTTTTATTTATTGATTGTATTATTTAGATTTGAAGAAGAAAAAATAAAATACATATGAAAACTTTTATAATACTAATATTATGATTTCGTGATATAAGTTTTATTGCTCACTACCATATATTGTCTAATGCGAATACGTACAAAAAACTTTTTTGGTAGATATGTCTTTTGAAAGTTATAAGTCAAATAGTTTCGTCATTTCATCGTTGCAGATAATGATATTAACATTAATCAAAAACAATAAATTCCGTTTATAATACGAGATATTTGTTGATAGAGTGAAAACTTCAGAGAGCAACTTTGTGCTTGGTAATAATACCGTCAGCTCATTTAACATCATATAAACCATAAACTAGTATGAACATTATTATTATTATTATTATTATTGTTGTTGTTATTCAATCCAGCCACATAAGTTATACATATATTAATAATAATTAATATAATGTATACAGTTGGTGATCGTTTATATTTCGAATAATAATTCATCTCTTTCATTTTAATTACTCATAATAATAACCGACGGCATATTATACATTGATTGATGTACGTTTGTGTTAAGACTGCCAATACATATTTAAAGAAATAAAACACATTTTTAATATAAATAAAGCTACCGTTTTCTCACGTGTTCGAAATAAAAAATTGTTCGAATAGCATTCAATACTCGTCCGTGAGAGTTTTAATCACTCTAAGTGGATTCTGAACACCCACATTCTAATTTGATTCCGTATGAGATTAATAAACTTCATTAAAAATATATTACAGCCAAGTGTCGAACCATAATTTTCATCTCACATTCGACGTATCCAATTAAATTACACGTAGAAAATAATTAAAAACGGCACTAGTTTATTAGAACGGTTTGCTGCAGGACTTGACAGGATTATTGTATAGTGAGCATTTTAACGTCAGTGAGCGTATTACATTTATTTATAAAGCGTTTGTGAACAATAAATATGTATAACATAATAGCACATATTATTAAAAAACATAATATATGTATACAGTTCAATTTATTTTGAACAAACATGGGCTTCATCAGATATTACATAAAACGATGTAAAATTATATTTGTTTCCAAAATCGCTAAATAGAACAAATATCCCTTTGCATAATATTATATATTTTAAAATACTGTTTACTGACGGTTTCTATCAAAAAAAATTAAGATTATTCAATGCACGTTTAATACGCAATTATTTACATTTTAATAACATTAAAATCCGTATTTTCAATAGATGTAAGCACACAAAAGTATTAAAAAAAAACCTTTAACTTATCGACATTTTAAATTTTGATCAAAACCAGGATCCGAGGACTTTTAACAGTCGAATAATTTTCAATATTGTCTATATTATTTATTATTCGAATAACAAATATATATCAAACGAGGGCTCCGAGGAGTGTATATTATTCAATTATACATCGGGCAGAAAAAGTAACTTTGTCATACGAATAAGTAAAAAAAAAATGACTTGTAAGATGTAATTATACGATAATTTGTATTGATCAGAACATAAGAAAATATTTTAAAATATGTACTTAAACAATAATAATTTTTAAAAATACACATTTCATAAAAAAAATTGTTAATATAACATTTAAAATCTCTCCTACCCTCTGTATAGGCTTACATAAAAATTTATTTTCGTTTATATTTTTTACGATGAACTTTTATGTTTTTTCTTAGAAGTTTTATTAGAATATTGTTTCCATAGTTTTATTAAAACTTCAATCAAAATATTGGTATCTAAAATTTTCTGATTTGTTCACAATAAATAATAAACAGTTAATGGCTTGTATATTATAATCGTCATACTAACATCTCAATTGGCTATTGTGCTTCTAAAAACATATAAAAAAAACTTTTTACTTTTTAAACTGCTCATAATATAATATAACACATGTATACTAATAGCTAATAAAAAAAAAATAAAAAAATAATATAACACATAATATATTAATAAACCGTTTGCTAATGAATATAATTTTAGTTCATGATAAAGGACACTAACATAATAAAGTGTATTTAGAATAAATCAATAAAACGACAAAGATAAATGGTTAATAGTGACGATAAACTAGACAGCGTTATGTCCCATGAGGATTTGCGATACCTCCTACACAGAGTGTTGCAAATATTCAAATTCTGTTTATAATTCTTAGGTATAAATAAAATAAAACTTTTTTATCGTTGGAAATGTTTTGTTCGGTTAATAATCTTTGAGGAACGCTCGTCGTGTAATTATATTTTCTTCTTCTTTTTTATCTTAATTAACAGTCCCTGTAGGACCTGAGCTGACAAGCAATCATCTCAATATTTCCCTGCTCAATGCCAGATCAACTAACACACTTCTTCTCGACATTTTGATATCTTTCTCCGCCGCATCTTTCCGACTCATTTGTGGTCTTAACTTATGTATGGTTTCCGTTAGTACTTTTCTTATGATATCATTATCAGCTCTCCATACATTCCCAAACCATTCAATTCTCTTAATTTTTATTAATGATTAATATATACAAAGGCAATTATATTTAAGGCAAATATATACTATATTTTACAAAAACATGAGTTAATTTGCGGAAATATTATTAGAGTTCAACCAACCGTAAGCGGTTTATCAGAGACAAACAGTTTTGTATGGATATTTTTGCGAAAAAGTCCAAAAGTCTCGGAAAATAGTCGAGGCAAATGCAAAAAAAAAAGTAAACGATAAACGTCCACATCGTTTCAAACGGATCACAACAAACGGTACATGCGTACATAAACGACGGCTTAAGACGTACTCTTACATGATAATATTATCTGGAACATCGCAGGTAAAGTAACGCATATCACGAATGCAGAACTTTACTGAAATAGCGAAGAAAAGTGTTTTCCCGACCGATTATACGTTAGCCGACCACTATTTCAACAGCGGTGGACTAACATATTGTAATACATGTACGAGTATGTATACGATATGTGACTTCACCCCTTGTGTAATTTAGAACTCACGACAAAATATTTTTGGTGTTTTTGGTGTTTTTATAAACAAAAATTTCAAAAGTTTCCACAAATCACCACAACGTGTATTTGGTAATAAAGAAAATGACGTTTTAGATGAAAAAAATGGACTTACGTTGTGTCGATACATGTAGATATTAGTCGTGCGATACATATCGTCATCGACGACGTGTAATCGAAACGAATACGTTTTGTGGTTTCACATAAATTATAACTACCGCGAGGACAGAACAGTAACGATATTATAACGAGGTTTCGTAAAAAAAGAAAATCTTAACCAGGATATTCGTATTACCGTGTTGTACATGTCGACATGTGTTTCCGCCCACGTTACTCCGCGCAAAAAACTCGCCTCGCAGCGTAAAATTAATCGTTTTGAGCGATTCGCCTCGCGTGCGTACATCGCATATTAACGTATACCTGCATAAAAAATATATATTATACACGTAGAATACATCGCCGAAGTGCGGGTGCGTATGTCGGCAGTCGTGTAACATCATAACCCGTTGCCATAGATGCGCCCGTTTATCATCATCGATAACAAACACGTTTGGTCATTAAACGGTTCGTATTTTTTCGTGGGCAGGCCGCAAGGGGTGAGGTACACATACGTCGTCACACGCCCGATACCACTGCACCTCCACGACGACAATGAAATAATGTAAACAAAATATGTACATAGATATACATTCCAATCAGAGACCGGTGAAAGGCGACTGTTCGGCGGCAAGAGTGATAGATACACGAAAATTCCAATCGGTGTTCACGAATTCCTTATTTTTTACCTCGCGCGCGCAAGGACAAGTCATACCTATAACGAAGCCCGGGTCCGGTAGCGTATTCTCGGTACGGGAGGTACCCTGTGGTCTCGGCCCAGTTAACCTAACCTAACTTGTCTACCGGGATGTCGAAGAAAATAATGGTGTAGTCCTGAGCTGCACAGGCGTACTTAAAATATTCAAACGTATACGATGACACTGGACAATGGTGTATTCGTTGTTAATGTATGCATCTTTGTAATGCACTTTTTTTGAAAAAGTACGACTTTCGCCGACAACAACTCATCCATTTCGCTTGTACGTACAAGTGTATACGGCCGTATGCTGTGTGCGAAAACCTGATACCTATGTAATACGGTTGAAATGTGAACGCGAAATGACGCACGTCTATAACGTTGTAACCCATCAGAAGTTGTACGGATTTACGGACTACCTTATAGCACTCTATCTAGTACCAATATACAATCCGTACTCGCCGACAACAATATAATTTGATATTCTGTCAATAAATTGCGAGTTATGCACTCTCCGAGTGGCCATGGAATATAAATCGAATCCGAACAGTACGTGATGTGTGAAAAATTATGGACTCGCCAAAAAGTGACTGGTGGGTGTAGTATAGGTACACGCATTCAAAATCCTCAGAGATGAAATGTATTGTTGATGAAAACCTGCTCAAAACGTATGAGACCAATCAAAGATCGTTAGGTGGAAATTAAGCCCAACTCGAACGAAACATTGTTTTCAATCAACATCAAAATAATTATTTCTAATTGTTCTAAATTTTAAAACTGTATCAACTATTAAATTATTGAGTAATTTGTAATTTTGAGTACAACATGTAAATTTTTATGCGAGCTGAAAACTATAAGAAGAAAGTTCATCTTTAGTAGAAACAGATTGTGTCTTAAGTTTTCAACTCTTTGGTCATAGTGACACCTAGTAGACATTTATAAAACATAGTCTGGTTAGAACCGAATAATAGCTCTGTACGTACAATAAGATCGTATTATTGTGCAAACGCTGTAAAGTATCCCGCGCGTATACACGCGTATACGCGTATACGCGTATATGTAATAGATAACAGAAATTTAAAGAAAAAAGGCTATTCGCCCTTCCCGTTAGGGAAAGCCCTTTCCCCTCTGAGGACGCCCCTGATTTAACCCGGGTACCGTCGAAGGGGCGAGTGAGCGAACGACGTGATTTCTAACATGTTGTTTCCGTCAACGGCCCGGACACCTGTCTCACAGGAACGATGCCACCGGGAGCAGAGCATCACGAGCGCAATACGGACGCAATCGACGTCCAAATTAAATGAACTGGAAATAACGAAGCTGTCGTATGCGAACGGTACGCGACGACGATAACATTGAAAACCGCGTGTACCTACGCGGTTCGACGACGACACCGAAAGTAACAGCATGGCCGTTGTGAACGCTCGGTGCGGCCGCGAGACTTAAACACGCGGGCCCGCGAACGCTCATCGCTGTCGCGGACACGACAACCTCCACGGCGGAGATACCGCGGTCGCGTTCAGCTTGCATAACCGCGGTACGGCCGACCGGAGCACATCTCCGGGGAACGAATATCGCGTTGCGCCGACCCGATCCGCCGTCGACGTGTCGGTGATCGTGCGCGATAACGATCCGCTCGCGACACACCGGTAAAGACGACGCGCGTTCCAAATGATAAATGCGACTGATTGCTCTTACCGTGCACTGCGCACACACGTCCACACCGCGATGATCTCGGCGCGTCTGCCAAAACAGACGGGACCGGTCTGCAGGAGAGTTGCGTCGGTGGTCCGTTGCGTGACAAGAACCGGAGCGGGGACGACCGCGAAGACCGAAGATGCGATTCCGCGGTCGGTCCGGGGCGCGCCGTAACTTTTCACCGGTGGCTCGTTCAGACGAGTCGGACGCGACGCGCGCGCTCGTACGACACACGTTGCTCCATCGCCATCGTGTCGGTCCGTTGAACGAGTACGACCCCAAACGCGTAACAACAACAACAGCAGCAAGCAATGACGACACACCGAACAATGTCAATAACAAACTACGGCGGGTGGTGATGGGATCTACGACGAACGCGTCGCGAAGCGCGAGCACGGATGGACGCGGAACATTTGACGACGAACAGACGAACGTTCACGCGACGGGCCCGTCGTTACGCGTATCGTTCGATAACGAAGAATCCGCCCCTACCTGATTCCGTCGTATACGCAAAACACTGCACGCCGCCCTATCAACCGATTTCAGTTGTTTATTTCATTATTTTTTTTTTTTTTTTTTACCAACCGTTTGCGTAGCATAGTACACACACACATACGTATACACGTGTACGCGGCACACGCACCTAGGCGCCCGTCCACCCGTCGCATTCATGTGCACACAAATTGCGCATGTACGTACAAGTATACAATAACTCATGTACGCGCGTATTGTAATGTTATATTTTACGTTATCATTGTTAATCATGTGTACGAGGATATGGCGCATCGAAGGACTCTAACCTCGGCTTTCTACTCCTTCTCCTTATATCATCCACTCCTTTCCCCCTTTTACCCCCGTCGTGCAACCCTGACACGTGCACTCTTTAGAAGAGCCTCTTGTTGTATTCAAACAACGATTATGATTACTATCGTTATCGTTACCGACCCGTGATTATATGTTGCGGTACACATTGCGTGGTTCTATAATTGAATAATTATAATTTTTATTGTTTTGCTTTATTCGAATTGTTTAATTTTATCTAATTAATATTATACCGCATAGTGATAATATCAATAATAATTTGGCTCATAATTATTTTTTGCTGGTTTATATCTATTATATATAAAGTTTTTATTGCTTGGATTTCAGCACTCTAAACATATTTTATTAGTTAAAAATGTCAACAGCAAAATATAGAATTCGTTTAGATCATAAATTTCCAATATATTTCAAATAACATTTAATCTCTTATTCTGTTTGTCCATTATAACCGATTTGGTAAAGATTAATACAAATACAATAACGATCAATAATTGTTATATTATTAAATTTTTGATGTTAAAACGAACAGAGTCCTTGATATAATATACAATTGTGGAATTCTTAGGGACTCCGCGGAGCGCAGTTAGGGAACCGCTGCTCCAACTGAAACTATTCGGCACCAAAATGAGAAACACGAAAAGACGAGTAGGCCACAAAATGAATGTGTGCATGGTGGACACTAGAGATCAGCCGGAGCTCGGGTCAACCCAGGCCGGACCAAAAAAAACCCGGACCGGGATCGGGTTAGGTACGGTCCGGTCACATGCTTTTATATTATTGGTTTAGGTGTGTTCGGACCTGAGAAGTCATATAATGAGTTAGGTTTGGTTTAATCATAATATATTTTTAATATCACTGATGTGGTCTGGTTCGGTTGTTTGTTATTTGGTCTGGATTAAAAATATTATTTTTTTTTTCAATTTATTTCTAATTATTTATAAATATAATATTTTGTTCGTATTTTTTGAAATTACTTTATGAAATACGGTCATTTCACTCTTCATGTATTATTGGTTATTAATATTATTTTCCTCCAGACAGGAAATTATAAAAATAAACGTTGTTCACTGTTGAAGAAACAATATACAAATAATACTGTGAAATGTGAATGTCTAAAATTGTTTTATTTTATTTTATTTGTTCATCGGAGAAGCATTACCGCATCGGTATTCAATTGATCCATTCCACGAACATAAAAGAAAGCATAATAATTTAGTAATAACTACGAAATTTTTATTTTAATTAATAGTTATTAGGCCTATTATTTAGGAAATCTACCTACTACCTATGTCTATACAACGCACGCTGTACAATGCACATCGTCTAATCGTCATAACATTAATTTAATTTTTAATTAGGTACTTAATATTATAATAAAAGCAAAGGTCAAAGATTTTCATGTATTTTTATATTTATCATGGTTTGGGTTTATATTAACAAAAAAATACGGTACTGGTTAGGTACCAGGTTTTCATTATCAAATAAAAACGGTCTTGATCCAGGTTGGTTTTTTTTTAATATAAAATCCGAACTGGGCTGATCCGAGCTTTTAAAAAAAGCTTGGTTCAAATTGGTCTAGGTTGAAAAATATATTTTAGGAATTGGTCTGGTCCGATTAAAAAAACTATCTTAAATATTTGGTCTGGTCTGATCCCATTTTTATAGGGCTGGACTTTTCTTAAGTGGACACATACAATCAACATATCAGCTTAAACAGTGAAAAAAAAATTGTCAGCTACTAGAGTAATAATATATGTTTAATGTAATTAATTTATGGGATTAAATGAGTTACTCAAACAATTTACTATTTAAATAATATTATTTATGCAGATTTCAAAAGATGCGAACTTTGCATTGAAAACTATAACTATACATACTTATATAGGTAATTCATAAGATTTATCAAAAATTGAGTTCACCGAAATGTTTGAAAGTCGTTTACGACTGTACTACCTATAGATACAGTCAGTGACACCCACATATGGTACAAAGTGGTACAATTCCACTGATTTCTCGTGGGTCTCGTTGTCTACATACATTTGAGGGCCCCACTCTGATATCTGAAGCAAACACTATAAATGCATAACTATTTATCGGGATCTTTAGATTTTTGAATAAAACGTAAACTATTGTTTGTGCCAAATATGTAAACAAAAATAAATATATTATTATTATTATATTCGTAACTATAATAATAATGATTGTATTTGAAGTTTGTGTCAGGGCTCAGGAGGTCGCCTCAAGATTTATATAATATTAATATGTTATGTAACTACTATATAAAAATAATTTATGATGAAATAATTGATATATTTTGCGAAATAAGTCAACATATATTCAATGCCTTAAATTAAATCATCAATCAAAATGATTATGTACGTAGAAGTATTATCTTTGAAATCTTTAATAATTAATTAATTATTTTTATTAAGAAACTGCAAATAAATATTTTATTTAAGATAAACATGCATTTGAAAATGCATTTGGAAAAAAAATTATTTTAATAAAATTAATATGGTCATATGAATGTAGACCAAAATAAATTTGAGGGCCCTATAATTATAACTGCACTCGTCCATGGAAAACCTGTGGGCGCCACTGGGTAAGGTGTCGTTATTCATATTGTTTTCGTTTATCTACATAAAACATGTTGATAAGTCATAACCGCATTGGTGTTTGACAGTCCTGCCCTACATGTGCAAACATTGTCTACTCGAGCTGCGATCAAAGCAAATCGAATGTATCCGTCGAGTTTTCCTTGTCAGTAGACGACCATAATATTGAACTAGTATGCCTAAACTAGAGTTACACAGTCATTTTATTTCCATATGATCGATATGATAGATAATTATATTAATTATAATCGGTTATTATTTATATATGAATTATAAGTTACATTAATAATTACATAAATTATAATCAATTAGATTTTTACAACTTATTAAGAATTACAGCTTGAGAATCAACTGTAACAAACTGATTATTTGATACACATTTACAATATGACAAAAAATGTAATATATAATTAACAAAATAATTGTTTTAATATTTACCAATATAATATTCTAATGTGCTTTTTTTCTTTATATCCATGTATACTTTTCCAACCGATAAAATGGTGAAATAAATATTGCAGCTAATGAATTAATTTTTTCATTAAATGCAGTTTAAAAGTCCGATGAAATTGCATCAAATCAAATATAAATATTTTATGAACAGTTTTTACGTATTTAAATCTATAACATATGATATCTTATGTTTGTTTTTTTAAAAGTTTTATCCAATATATATATTGATCAATAGCATAATAATAGTTTTAATTTATTACCGTTTTACTATACATTTACTTACGTACGAAATAAAGTATACATTCAAAAATACACATTTGTAATTTTAGTCAATATTTTGAAAAATACTACATAAAACGTCTATAGTATTATAAGTCAGTATTCCATAGATGTACTTGAATAGTGCACATTCTTTATTACAGTGCATTTTTTAAATTAGTTAACTAGTAAATACAAATGTCGCTCATTGAAAGTATTTTGTGATCTAATTGATATTATATTGAAATACTAATAAAAAATAAAAAAATAAAAGATTAAAAAAAAGTATGTAAAAAAAATAATTAGATTATGTACGATAGGCAAATTTGTAAAAAATAATTTAAACAATATTTTGACAGATATTTGTTTCTTCTACCAGTATTAAGATTTATTCTTAATAATTATACGGAGTAAACATGAAATACTACCATTATATTACTATACAATGACTATTTTGAGAAAAAAATGATTTGTTGTTTAGTAAAATGCATTAAAAAATGAACGGCTCTATATTTATTAAGAGTTTTTTCCTATAACGATATCAAATCGATTAAAAGTTCTCAACTACAAATACTTATACCGTTAAGCTAGATAACTCATGTATAAATAACCTAAAACCTGCTTCAATTTCTAGATTTTTTTCATTATTTATCGACAATTAATAAATTAATCAGAGTAAAGTTTTCATTGTTTTTGTTTATTTATTTATCTATTTACTATCACATTTATTGTCATGGTTGTCAATATATATATATATATATTTAATATAATGGTAGTTTATCAAATATGTGTGGACTTGAATCATCTATTAAAGGATCAGTGATCGCATTTAATGTTTGAAAAATAATTCTTAAATCGCGTAATTATGTCACTCTTTGAGTGTGTTAGTTTATGTGTTTAAAGATTTACTTATACATATACGAGTACATACAGACACAACTATCTGTAGAAAACTGAATTCAATTGTCCAGTCACATTATTTTTCACGACTATATTATTAAAGTCTCGTAGTGATTACTATGATTAATATAATACTTGAGGCATTTTTTTTTTTTATAACACTGATTCAAGTACAAATTCATCCGATGTACATTTCATATGTTTCTGATACAATTAGATGTAATGGAGTCCATTAGTAAATACCGTCTACGAATTTTCCGACTAGTCATGACTGACGTTTTAATGACTGTGAAGATCCACCCATTTTTCTTATCTAAGAAATATGTAAAAATTTCTTTAAAAAATCAACCAACCGTTCATTGAAAACTACGTCGTAGGATTCAAATAAATATTTCAAATGCCGATACGCCATATCACATGACTATAATATTATGTTGATCCTTACGTTGGAATGAATATAAGCCCGTTTGGCGTCTGCGAAATAACTTGCTTGCAATCGCCTTGGCACGTCAGGAGACGCAGCTTCACTTAAATTATTATCTTTCAAATTTCAAACGATATCGCGGTAGAGAAATGGACATTTTTTGCACATTGATCACTTGGATACACAATTCTGAACCCATAAACATATGTAAATAGATAAAACAATAATCTTCGATCTTGGCTCGGCCGACAATAGTCAGGAGAGTTGACTAGACCTGATGTGTACAGTGTGTTCCTGAGTTCAAAGCTGATAAAAGCTGATAGAAAACTAATAAAATAATAAAATCAAGTAAACAATTATGCGCCTGTAAGCAATAATTATTCAACTAAAGGCATTTAAAATTATCAAATTTATTGGGGACGATGACTTGTGCTCGACGATCAAGTATGAAATTGTCATTTCTACGTGGCCCTGCGAAATACGCGTTCGAATAGGCCATACAGGTGCCTCCTATACACAATACGTATAATATCAATTAAATTTTATCCACTATTCGTGTGTCTGAAATATGTTTCCACGTCACCAATGAAGTCTGTATATATTATAGCGTACAAAGGAATACTCGACGGCAGCGATGTCCCCCCCCTTTTTTGCTTTCTTCTTTCGACATAAATTATTGTTTACCCGTGACCTTTATACTAACCAAAGGCACCCGGGTAGGTAGGTATATACTACGTAAGTACATAACATAAACTCGATGTTATTTACGTGAACGTTTCATTTGTGTGTACTCGTTTAATCTATACTGCAAATAAATATGTAGGAATGTATATACGCTAAAGTAATGTAAGAGGGTAAGAGAGAGAGAGAGAGTTTGGGTGTGTGTGTGTGTGTGTGTGTATTTAGGCAACCCGGGTGACCCAGTATCTAAAAGAGCACGGTGGGGCGGGTGGGCATGTGCCAGAGGTTAAAATAATGAAGCGAAGGAGGATTGTGTTTGATCAATCGGCAAAACGGTCGTCGTCAAGGGATGGTTATTATTTTAAAATCAGGCGATGAATATACAACTACGATGGTGAGGAACACGGGAGAGCAGCAGCGGAAAGCGACCTAAAGTTTATTATACACACGAAATACGTTCATATATTATTATTATTATTATTATGTACACCTGAAAAGCATCAATATAATGTATTATCGTTCACTTTTTCCTTTACTCCCTTACTTGTTTAATAGATACGTATATGTATTGTGTCACGATCAGGGGCGGATTGGCCTATCGGGAAATCGGTAATCTTCCCAATGGGCCAATCCTTGTTTGGGCCGCTCTATATTATTATATAATTACCAAAAAAAAGTTTTATTTTGTAAAATAAATAAAAATCATTAAAAAAATAAATATATATTTAAAGATGCATTAAGATCACACTTCAAGTTCAAGTTGTAACTGATTAATCATGTAACTTACCCAAAACTATTATAGCTATAATTATAGTAAAGTTATTGTAGATTTTACTAATTGAAGGGTGAAACTAAACAAATTTTGAAATTAATGCAAAATAAAGCGTTTTTTTTTTTTTTTGAAGGGGGAAGGGTAAAATACTTTAATTTGCGGTTCATGGCCGGTTTGTTTCATATTTCCTGGGCCGAAAATAATTGCCTATCCACCCCTGACCATGATCAAGTGTATATGAATATAAATGCTTAAAACATGGGCCATCGTCTTTATACACGTCGCGGTGGGTTTTTGTTCCGAGAGAACGACTATATTGTTTTCCTTTGAACGCGTTGAAACTGAACCTAACAACCAGGACCTGATTAAAGAGTTTTCCGTTAGGAAATTAGGTTGAATTCGCGCCCCTATGATTTATTCCGAAAGGGAAGATTCCAAGGGGAGGCCTATAAAACATATAAACATCGGGCTTATAGTGTTTAGAATAAAAAGTATTTCATAATCAATAGAATATTATACAAGAGAAATAAACATCTTCGAATTTATGAATCGTCAAATAGGTAAAAAATAAATTATTTTTATTTACTCGAATATTTTTCAAACAATTCGCTCCAAACATTGGTTTTTTAAACATTTATTAAATTTAAAACGTTTATAAAAAGTTTTACTCTCTTGATTTCGAAGACGCAAAAGATTCCACTATTTAATGGCAAAAACTATTTTCCATAAACTCACTTTCATTTAGCAACGATATGACAGGATTACTACGACTATTTATTATGTTTATATGGTATACCTAGTTGTAATGAAGCGTTATCATAAACATTTCATTTTTTATTGTATTTTTCCTCAAATTCCGTAATAGAATAATATGATTATATTAAATTATTATAATAGTGGTATGTACTGAATACTGATACTTCTGAACAGTAAAAACAACAAAACTATTTAATTTAATTTATTTTTGAAGTAAATATTATTATTATTGTATATTATTATTCAATCATGGCTTCTATTTTCATAAAAAAAATGATTTTGTGGCGCCTTAAGCTGTAACCTACCCAGCCTATTGGTTAATCAGGCCCTGCCAACAACGATGCACACTTACGCGATTATCTTCAAAAGTAAGAACGTGAAGCCAGACGTCAGTTAAACTTTTAGTCGTTCAAATTAACATGCGTATATTGTTTATGTACTATTATTTTAGTTTTGTCAACAATACTACCCGTCAGTGGCATCCAAAAATTATTAAATTGAATTAAACAATTCAACAATATAATTTCCTGCTTGTGTATAATGATATTTCTCATCGAACCTTCAGTCTCATTTTTCCTTCACTAATTAATTTTTGGACGCCCGGAGAATATCCCGAATATGAGAGTCGAATATTTACAATATCTACAGTTTTTATAGTCCATTCAATATACGTAGTATTATGTACACATCGTAAACCCTTCGTTGTCATCGGTACACGTGCATAGACACTCTTAAATAATATGTATATATGTGTATGTTTGTACACGTATTGCTTAATATTGTTATATGTATATCGTATAATGCGAATGATTTTTAATATGGAAATTACCTATGGAGGGGAGGGAAATCGACGTGGGGTGAAATGTTCGTGAGGGGATGCGTGCGTAACGAATTTAAAAAAAAAACCAAACAAACGCTCGAAACATGCAGTTGTCATCGTCATCGTCTGTTTAATTAAAAAAACGTCGTCGTCCGCGCACATCCAATATTATATCATTGATTAAACAAGTTTAAATACTTATTTCGTCAATGGTTGTAATAAACAGGACGCAAATTAACAATAATATCTTGTGTGCGCAGAGTGAAGTTTACGTACGGAATACGTTATTGGTTAACGTGCAATATTACGCAACATTCAGTATAGGACAGTAAAGTATCAGCAAACATTTTAGGTATACAGGAAACCATCGTACGCCACACCTACAACACGTATAAATGATTTGTTTAAAGTCGTGACGAATGTATATTTAGAGTTCTATTGATTTATATTTATTATACGATTTTTAATAATAATATTATTATATTTATTATACGATGTTTACTGGTTTAGTCTTTCTGCCTCACATCGGCATACAAACAGCGTTCATTCTGTTCAATAATAACAGTTATTGGACCCATATACAAGGGAAGGATTGTTTCGGAGATACAATTCCCTCCCTTTTCCGGTTACGTGTTATTCCTATTCGGACTTTCTATAATATTGTAGCGTCGCTTAAAAATATATTTAGTGTCAATGAAAAATCATTTGTACGCAACTGATTTCAGTACTATTGTACTGAATGTGATGCGATGGAGATTAAACGGGACATTTTTGTTTCATTTTTACTTAATTCTTTTTTCTATTACCATGCAAAATATTCATCCGAATGTTGTTCGCGGTCCAACAATGAAATAACACATAATATAATCAGTGTTCAAATTGGGAAAAATTAAGTAGAGGAGCACAGTCCAACGATTTGAAAACTGCGTTCCATGTGCGCAATTATTTGATACAGACCAGTGGGTGACTTCGTCCCTCTCCTTACCCCTTCACCAACTTTAAATATATTTTGAATACCACTTTTCAGCTAAACAAATATTTAAATTTCAAATATAATATATTTTGATAGCAATACCAATATTCTATATGTTACAATAGAAAATAAAAATAAAATAATAATCAACATAGGTAATTGTAAGTGATCAGGCAGTCTCATGAATCAAATGATATAATCATATATTTGGTTTTTGTTTTTATCTATTTTTACTCTTTAGTGCGGACCATGGCCTTAGAAGATTAGTTTAAGGTCGTGGTAAGGGCATTAATTTTTTTCCAAAATGACGATATCATCGATCGCCAATATTAATAACAAACCAAACAATGTATAAAGTATAATACACCAAATTCACAGACATTACTATTTATATTTTTCCAGAAATGACGAAGATCTCCCTTATCATAACCACCCTATAATCTTTAATTTTAAAAATAGTTTTGATATTATAAATCGTAAAATTCATTTTCCAACTGACGTAAATTGAAATTCACATAAAAATTATTTTGGACATCAATTAGGATGAACGTGGCGTCCCCCCGTTCCAGTGAAAAAATATAGTTGGGGTACGCAAAAAAAAAAATAGTAGAGGAGCTCCGTCCCCCTGCGCACCCCCCCTCCCAATTCGAGCACTGAATATAATATAATAATATAATATAACATATAATATCATATTATATCTAAAATGTATACCGCATGGCGCATTATAAAGCAAAGTGATCGAAAATAACTCGCAAAACCATTGTAAATATATTAAAGAAGCTCACGAGTGTACATGTCTTAAATTCTACGATGATTGTAAAATTAACTAGTTCCTCTATTTGTTTTTCTTTCAAAACACTTTTTCGGAATATGTAGTGGAATTATAATGGTATAATGATATACGCCAAAAGTTTTGAGTAGCAACATTTTAGATTAAAAATTGGACACAGTTAGTACTCGAACGAAGTTTTTCTCGGTTTTCTCAGCGTTTCCATAAGAGCGAAAAAAAAAATCGAAGAACTTGAAAATAATACGAAATTTCGTTCGAGCGTATAGCAATTTATTTATCCTGGTAAATCTATTTTTCCAACATAACGTAAAATAAACCGTTCTTTTCAAATGCAAAACATCTTAATATTTGGCGTTGTCCTTATTACTTATATATTGACTGCAGTTCGAAATATCTACGCTCATAACTGGTCAATCTCATGAATATTTAGAACATTATTTTATAATTGTATTTTACGCTTAACGATTTATTTTCGTCTTCGATCATATTAAAATGTGCATACAATTAGCCCGACAAAGAGTTAACACTTAAGGTACGAGTCCCAAAGTACGTCAAGATGCAACGTCTGACTTGTTTTCTCATACCACATCTGATCGTTAAGTTACATTCATACCTACTATTATTGTTTGAGAGATATTGGATAATATTAATAATAACGAAAACGTAGTCTAGATCAGTGGCGTGCCGAGATAAAAATGTTTTTAATGCCAATTGCAAAGTCTAGTTTACCACCCACCCACCCATATTTAAATTCATATTATTATTATACATATATTATATACATATTATTATCCAACAACCACCCACCCCTTTTTAACTTGACGCCTGGGCATCATTTAGACCTATATTCGGCACGCCACTGGTCTAGACAGTTCTTCCGTGAACACAACATAGCTGTATGAAAATACATTTAGTTTATATAATATTGCAATATAAATATGATAGGTATGTACCATGAGCGTATTGATATAGGGAAGATTTTTTAAAGTATTTTATACATGTATAGAATTTAAAGTATGAAATATTTCACAAAAATATGAAACTGTTATGGGCTACCACATAAACCAGTAATATATATTAAAATATGTAATCTATATTCCTAGAAACACCTACATTTAATTAGTTGGCCATAAACCAGTAATATATATTAAAATATGTAATCTACATAATAATGAAGTAGGTCAAACGAACAATGGCCTATTGCTAAATAAGGAATAAATGCCGAAACAACAAGTCCTATGACGCCAATCGAGCCATATAAAAGAGGGACCAAAATGACCACAATTCAGATGAGTTCTAGTCACGGAACAACAAGCAACTTCACGTCACTCTGTATCAGAATTTTTGTTAACACTTTGAGTTATAAAATAAATGTATTAAACGTATTAAAAGTCTCATGTTTATTAAAATTAAATACATCTTTGACTGCAATACTTGAAATCGAGCCGGTGGCACGTAACAAAACATTGAAATTTTTTCTAATACAAATATTATTGGTTATTTTTCAATTATTAATTATATAATCTAAGAGTTCTAGTTCTAGGTATAATCATTGATATTAATGAAATGACTACCGTGATTGCCTTATTGTTACTATATTGGGTCTTGTTTTTGACTATTTATAGCATTATAGCAAAACTTGGTTTTTTTCCCCTCGGGAAATGGTTTATCGTCGACGACATCGACATGTAACATATATAGTGGTACTATTATTATAACAAAATGTAAGTATTATATTTATACTTTATTTATTTTTAATATATAAAATATAATATATAATATTATTATATTATGTAACATTTTACATTTGACACTCATCGCGAACGTACGTGTTTTTTTCAAATTCCCGCGAGTTCAAATTTTTCCACCGGAAAAAATCAACAGTTTATTACACGCAAGGTATCAAAAGATTCGTCTTACAAAACAGTACGCACCTGTGAAGAATTCAGGAAAATCGGATCAAGGACGACGGACTTACATCACGACAAAGGATTTACGAAGTAAAACGTAGTCTTCAACAGACCAATTTTGTCAACAAACATTAACTGTGGGTCAGTACATGAACATCAAATTCTACAAAATCTGCACAACAATAAAATAAAATAGCATTGGTTGAACGAGTGGGCAGCCATTTAGGTACTTGTTTAACCGACGCTACTTATTACAAACGCAAACGCAATTGTTCGCCACGATCGACGCGTGACAATGGCCGCTATGAGAATCGACGAACGTTTCTTGCAATGAAATGACCATCGCTCGCGTCAACATTGCCAACAATCCGCGTAAAGTAGACAGATAACGAGCCGAGTCGTGTTTACCGTTAGGCAGGATAGGCAAATGCCTACGACCTCCATTATAAGAATCTTTATGAACCAAAGGTATGAGCTCACGTTAAAGTCGGGTGACTGCGCACACTACACACGTGATATATTATGCGCTCGCCGGATTTTATCGCTCTATAATATGTGGAATTGTTCATGCGCGATATTGTACCCCGTGCCCATTTGTCTTAGATAACGTACAAAACGTTCACCGTAACGTAATAATAATAATAATAATAACAATGTATTCGTTTAATATATGTCATAAGCTCATAACTAATAAATTTTGAAACGTGTGCGTGTGCAATACTTCATTAACTTGCCCCGCGACGTAGTAGGTACGAGACACGCTATGCTATTGAAAAAAAATGAGTATTAACCCGATTCTGGCGAAAGCATTGAACATGAAACGCAAAATATATATGTGTGCGCGCACGCGTAATAGATGATTTAAATGTGGATAAAATGAACGAACAAGCAACTACTAATATAACAAATGTCTGGGAATCGAATCGAACACAACATTGTAATGGGACGGAGACCAGCAAGACGTTAAGCGCCTCACGATGGTTGTTCATGAATAAATTGTTTAAACGTTTAAAACTTTATGCCGTATTATAACAGTGTTACATAAATAAAGCTTCAAACGACATTTATTTCCGATGAAACTATTCAGAACAATGCGAGGCGTCCTTAATTTCCTTCATATTTTCAAAACCGTATTACGGTATTGAACGATGAATTAGTTATATCTGACCGAAAAATGGCCTTCTCCCCCACCAATCATAATACAGTAACCAATCGTTAGCGCTAAATCATGCCTACGTGATTTGATCGTGTATTGAAAACAAAAATATTTATTATATTACACGAAATATTAGGTAATTATTTGCACGTTATCATATATAATATATTGATATAATAATCATAATCGTAATGCTCGCGAATCAAACGTTAAATCCAGGGCCGGGCCATGATATTTTGACGCCCCGGGAATTTTTTTAAAAGGCGCCCAAATTCTCTTTAATATATTAAATACATTTTATACTTACCTACATATTTTATTTAAAATTCTTATATTTATGGATAGATAAAATATATTTTTTAGATGCAATTTATAATTATTATTCATAATGAATATTTAATTAACATTATTTCTTTAATCGTACAATATAAAAATCATAATACATTTTTTTAAACTATACATTTTTTTCTAGGTTTTAAATCGACAACATTTTTTATTACTTTGTTCAAATCTAATTTAGAAACTATATCATTTTCTATACTGATTAATGCCAAATTATTGAGACGTTCATATAATATATTATATTATTTTGTACGTTTATATTAGATCTGAAAAATGATGATATTTTTGGACATTTTTCTACCCATAATTGCTTTTCTAGTTTTCTTTTACGGATTTGATAACCGCTAGCTTTTATTGGTGCCATTTTTTACCTACCAATTAATATATTAAATAAAATTCTTACGAACGCTGTTTATAATTTATCAATACAAATTTGTAAATTCAAAATTGCTTCTATAATTTAAAAATACTTATATATTTTAGACCGATAACGATGACACCGCTAATTACTGTTCAACTTCACTAGCAAGGGAAAAATGTGAACTAATTTTACGTCGTATTCGTATACAAATACAAATCTTTATCTTTACAAATAACGATAATAAAAAACAATAAATTGTACCTACGAATTATAACTACAAGCAAAAAAAACTATAATGATAACCATCATAGACTATGGCGACTATCTTATATCTGAAAGGTATCGGCTGTAACACAAACTTTTTTGGTTTTTTCCGAGTTAATGATTATATATTTTTGTATATTATTTTTAAATTATTTGTAATATTACAGTGGAAAGTTACGTATAATTTATAAAAAAAATTATGTAACAGAATATTCTGTCATAGACAATTTATAAATATTTATTTATAAATATTGTCAATTTGAATAAATATTAAACTTAATTTATAAAATATTCGTATACTAAAGGCGCCTCGGGCAACTACCCGGTTCGCCCGTGTTTTGGACCGGCAATATAAGCTCTTACAATCACAATATAATAATAACAAAATAATTGTAATTAGAAAAACCACGGCGGTACAATACAAATATGAAATAAATAATAAATAACGGAAACGTTATGAAAAGTTAGCGTTTACCTCGAACGGTCTGGTGCTCGGATGGTTGCACCCACGCGACCGTGCTAAAGGCACGTGCGACGAAAACCAAGACTGGCAGATGTCTTCGTCGACAGTGACCAGGAAGCTGTCCGAAACGTTCCCCAGCAACTGAATGTCCGGATAGGTACGACAATGTCACCTAGCGACTAGAACGACGTTGAAAAGGCACCGAAATCGACTAACCTCGACCATTGTGGATATAACAAACACGGTAATTAGAACAACTTGAAAAAGAGCCGGGAACGATCACGTCGCGAAATCCACGGACGAACGACAGACACGAAGTAGATAAATAACGAATAAAAAACCATGGCCGGATGACTCGTAAGTTAGGTTACATGGTTAGGTGGTATGGTTAAGTGTGGTTATACTCGTACTAACCGCACGTTCGCAACACACAGAGTAAGTCTCCCGGGCACCGATGACAGTCCGGTTGACAAGGAAATGGTCGTACCCAGTTGGGGGAGGCCGGGGGAAATCGAATGTTCCAAAACATCGATAACCCCGAAATAGCCTTTGGATTGCCAACATACCGATTTGATTGGTCCGGTGCGGTAGATAAGCGCGTATATAATATACCTACCTAGTTACAAAATAAAGTCAGTACAACTTTTTTATTTTTCTAATGTTTTAATAACCTAGTCATGGGCTTCCCCAGGGGGGGAAAGACGGGGCACTTGCCCCCCCCTGGAATAATGTTATTTCCATTTCATTCAAATAAAGAAAAATTTATTGAAAATGCACTGACACAATTTGGTAGAGAATGTCCACGGAGATTGAAATTTATATATAATGAAAAAGAATGATGTATAATATTTTTTAATGTTTTAATTGTAATAATACCTACCTAATTGTAATGTTTTAATTCATAATTTTTATAATGACGAAATATAATAATTTACTATAAATAAAATGTATAAACAAATTTTCATTTATTTTTTAAATTAATTTTGCCCCCCCCCCCTAGAAAAATGTCTGGGGACGCCCATGAACCTAGTCAACTTTAACTTCAACATCGACTTCACAATGAACATTTAGAAATACTAAATCATTAACCCTTAAATGGCCAACAGAATTTCAAAGATCAGATTTAATTATTTCTGATTTACACAATGTAACAAGTAGTGTTATGCAAAAATATGATTTCTAAAAGACCACGTACACTTAATTATTGCTAATGTGTACGCCAAAGCTTTACTTTTACTTAAAAAACGTTTTGATAAATATCATCAAAATAAAATTTATTGAAATCTTTGATTACTTGGTTATCATAAGTTTCATTAGAAAACAAAAACCCGGTTATATTTTTATGGTTCAAAAATGGTTCTGTTAAACTGTTAAACTAATTTGTCCACAAATTGAATAAATATAATAATTTAAAAATGTTTAGAGTTACTTGTAGAATAATTTGATCTATATTTTGTCGTTTAACTATTTATGTTTGTTGATAATGATGATATTTTACCGGGAAAATTTCAATTTATTTTTAGTCATTAATTCATAATTTGAAAATATACTTTAAACTATTTATGATGGGGGGGGGGTGTTATATTTACTTGACACTCCCCTTGCGTACGCCACTGCCAATGTACCTACTGTGTTTATGTAAATACTGGTTATTGGAAACGATTAATATAATATTTTTAATATTATTGCTAACAATAGTTGTGGCGTACTGTTTTATTTAAACTATTTTGCACGGAGTCCCACAACTTGTCGCACCGACGCTGTATAGATTACCAACAATGCTCACATAATACAACATGTCCAATGAACATGGACATTGTCCATGTATATTTTACATCTCATACATGAATTTTATAACCAATAATTTTTTGACATTACATGGATATCTATTATATATTAATAGATAGGTAACTGGTGAATTAGCCACGATGGATATTTATGAATATCCATTATACATTGATATTTTGTAACTAATGGCCTACGTATTATAAATGTTAATATACGTCTATTAAAAATTTAGGATAAAGTTCAAAAACACACTCAGCAAAAAGTTTTTATATAATTTAAACAAAATAATTAGTTATCTACGTACATTTTTATTTTTAATTATGGGTACTATTGCAACAGATCATCACAATAATACCACCCTGCTATTTCACTTCATAAAATCATAATCACTTAAATATTTAAATTGTATAGGTTCCGCTACACTAACTTCTTTTATTGAGAACAATTTGGTTATATACTGTAATATTAAGCAATATCAATTAGAATAAATCTAAGTCACAGGAATCATAAAACACATTACAAAAAAACTGATATTCATTTAGCAATAGGAAATATATTAATATTATATTTTAGAATATAAGAAAACAATAGTATATTAATCATATTAGTATCAATTAGTATGTAAGCAATAAATATTTTTAAATAGATAATTAGCAAATTGATAAAAGATAAAAGACACATAAATAAATTGATCTTGATTACATACTTCAGAATCCAATGTTATCTTCTAATAGTCATTTTTTTTTATGTCATAATTTATGAAATATAATTAAAACACATATCGAAGATTTTGTTTTAGATAAAAATTCCATTCTTTAATAATATATTAATTAAAATGTTTAGAACAATTATTACATAATAACCCAATTATGTTGTATTTATTTAAACTTTAATTAATGACTTTATTTTCTTGAAATTTGCTAAGTTACACAAGATCTACATATTAATTCAATATGAAAATATATAAAAATAAATGTTTAAAAATTAGTTCTTAATTTAATTATTTATTATAATAATCAAAGGGCATAAACCCTTTAAAAAAAGATTACAATGTAATATATAATAATTGTTGGCACATGAAAACTATTAGATAAGTGATAATATAAAATATAAAAAGTACAGAAAAACTAGTAACTAAAAAAAATAATTATATGTTTGTATAAAGTTTAAAATGTATCATCTATAATTTACTAAATCGTCTACTTGTAATAACATATCCAAACATAAGAAACCAAATAGGTGATATCTAAAAGAGAAAACAATTGTAAATCATATCAATAATATATAAATATTAAGTACATGTAAAATAAGTAAAAAATGATGTAAGAAAGTTCCAATGCACTGAAAAATAAATTATTTTGTAACACTGTATCAAACTTTTGTAAATATATCTAATAAATTTGATTACCTCTAATAGAAGTTTGAAGGTTTTATGGTATACAAAATTATAAAATAGTATATTTAAGTATTTTCGGGTACATAAAACGTAACTTAATAGTTATACTTTAATTCATAATTAATTATATTAAATATAATAAACAAATATATTAAGAATTTAACTTCCAACAAATTTAATTAAAAAAATAAATAAAAAATAGTGAAATGCCATATATAATTCTACTTAGACTAATATTGTTTTTCAAGTAAATTTTTCAATAATAATATAATATGTAGTTACTAATCACATGGCTCATTAAATCAAATTTTTCAACTACATTATGATAATATACTCGTATATGTATCATGATAAATAATAAAAGTAACCAAAAAATCATAATTATAATTTTAATTGATTAATCGGAGGAACATAATAAATTAATGCATTTGAAATGTCATAAATCTATTTTAATGTATTTATTAAGGAACATATAAAATAATTAAATTAAAAAATTAAAAAGTATTATTAATTAATTAAAATATAAGCTTTTCAGAATATTTAGATAATTTAAAGTTTTTATTAGATTAATATCTGAATTTAATATGAAAATATAATAATTTTGTAAGTGTAAAATACTAAATTAAAAGTTTAATAAATATTAACTTCAAGGGGATATTTTAGACAATTATTGTGCCTATTATAAATAAAAGAAAGATATTTATATAACTATTTTTTACACAATCTATTTAATATCTTGTTCAATATTATTTTAAATCAAAAATAGTCTAAGTTTATCTTTTTTAATTTAGTTCAATTCAAAATTTCTTAATAATTTTTTTTATACATACATAATTTTTTAAACTACTATTTCGGCATTGTAAACATGGTTAATACTAACAATTTATTATCCTATACAACTACACAAATCTTAATATTCTCATAGCAGGAAGCTAAAAAGTGCACTCAACAAGTAACATAAAAAAGGCAAAAAAAATATATTTCATCTCCAATAACTAATTATTGCATACATTAAAGTTTTAATTTAATTTTATAAGCGATATATAGATCTGGGTCTTATAAAAATTATTTAATAGAAACAGATTAAAAAAAAAAAAAATTATAATTGATTAACTAGTTAATAATATGTTTATGAGTGTTGCAAACCAGGTGTTACACTTATAGAATTAATGTACTCATACAATATTGATAGTAATGACGTTATAAAAATGTTTGACAGCAAATATCTAGCTTGTAATATTATGAAAATATTTTTGTTGTTTCAAAAGAGTAGCTCATCAGGTTATTATTAATAATGCATTTGTTTTTGCATTTTACATTTCAACAAAATATTTAAGTTCAAGTATATTTCTTTGTACAAGCGTGACACTTTTTTGTGAAATATAATAATTAGTAAAAGTCTTGTATAATGAGCTTATTATACAATAATTGAGATCAATAGTTCATAGTGTAATTCATATTATGTATAATGATTGTAATGATTGAATATAATAATCAAAGAACACCATAATATTTATTTTATTTTATAATTGATTAGAAACTAAATTTTGACAACCTGTGTGTCAGTGTGACAAGCATTTTCTACTTAAATTAATTTTTTAGAAAATAAATATAGGAATAAACTGAATTTTGAAAGTGATTTAAGATTAGATTTGATAAATTTAACAAAGATTAAGATAAAAATAAAGATATAATAATTAATACTGTAGTTTATATTGTGAATAATGATTGTAATGATTGAATAATAGTTACAGAACATCTTAATATTTATTTTAATGTCTAAACCTTTAATTTAAGCTTAAATGAGAACTGAATATTATTTTAATAAATAAAACATATCAAAAAGTAAACACAAGTTTCATTTAACATGCTTAAACTAAATATCTAACCTAAGAATCGTTAATTATAAGTAAAAATTATGTATGCTTTAAGTAACAATATTTTGGATCTTCTTAATTGACGGCTTACAAAAATTTTATATTTATCCTATTACAGCTTTGGGTATTCCTGAAAAGTTAAAAGAAAAAAATATATATATTTTAGTTTTAGTAAATAAAACCAATATTTATTATAGTAAATATATTACAATTAATAACCATACACATTTTGTTATTCATTGTAAAAATTTAATACAATAATTAATTTATAATTATAACATTTAGATATAAGATATATTAAATTTAGTTTTTATTTGAAATCATGTTTTATCTTAATTATATATATATATATATATATATATATATATATATATATATATAAGCTAATTTAAAACATGAATTTATATGAAAAAAATAAAAAATTTTAAATATTAATATAATGTGTATTACATATATTGTAATTTGATTTATCAAAAATTAATAATCGTTAATAAAATAATAATAAATTAAATTAAAATGAAGAAAAGTAGTTAATAGTTAAAACTCGTAAGTTAATATAGAAATAAATAAAAAAATGCTTAGCCATAAGTTTTATTATATTTTTAATTATAGAATATAATATAATCCAATAGATTCAAAACTAATAACATACATTGATTTTAATAAAAACATTTCTTTTAATAAATAGTTATACTATACTATATTTAAAGGTTTAAATTTTAAGGTCTTTACCCATAAATTATTCATAATACTAAGTACCTACAGAATAGATATTAAATTAAACTTATCTATCTTATAAAACTATTATTCTTTTTCAAAATGAAATTGATTTTTTTTAGAATTTCCTTAAAATCATTTATTATTATTTTTATTTATAATAAATTATTAATCAACATTAAGTAGTGTATATTTTATTATTTATAAGAGAACTAATACTCAAAAGAATGTTATTAATTTATAATGTTTAATAAAATATGCTTTATGCCCTAATAAAAAAATATCTCAATATTTTAAAAATTTTAAGTATTTAGTATTTAATTACTAAGAAATTTATACAAGTTTGCAATAATAGATTCATTTAAATATAAATTTCATTGTAAGTTTGTTAAATTATAAGAAATAATCATAATAAAAATTAGATAATAAAATATAGGTACTTCCGATTCTTTAAAAATAAATTTAAAATAAAACAATTTTCCAGTTTCAAAATTAAACATAACTATACAAATATTAACATATTGTTCACTTTCATAAGTTAATACATTGATGATTATGCACACTAAAATAACATTTAAATTAAAAATATTAAAGATTTTAAGTTATATTAAGTTTGTAGGTTTATTACTTATAAAGAAGACTATTTAAGAAAATGTACTTAATTTTATTCGTGAGTTAAAAATATTTATGAGAAACATACATTTTCAGAATTTCTAACAAATTAGGCAATAATAAAGCTAACATTTTAAAATTATAATTTAACTTAACTTAGTAACAATACTATAATTAATTATTACACAAAAGTTTTTGCTACAAATTTAATTAAAAAAGTTATATAAAATAATAAGAATTAAAATGTACATAGTTCATATTTTTTCTTATATAAAACTTACTTCATAATTTTAAACAACACGTAAACTATTTGTATAAAACAAAAGTTAATCCAACTACCATTAGTAATTATTCAAGAGCCCATGTGTCATATTTTTTGTTAGAACTGACAAAATGTATTATTTCTTCAAATCAATTGATTGATCGAACAACAATGGATCATACCTAAAAAATATAACATATCAGTCAATAATAATTATTTTATAATAATATTATAATAAATATTAAAGTACTATTTATTTAATTTTATACATTTTTTACTATAAATTATTACACGTTTCTAATAATATCATAATAAAATATAACATATTATAATAAAAGTTCTTACTTGAAGTATTAATGTACAAATATTTACAATTGGATTATTTTCAAAAATTCATCATAAGTTATAAAAATAAAAATTAAGTGAATACAAACATTATTCTTTATGAATAATTGTTTAATTTAATTTATATATACCATGTATTCTATGCCTGATGATTTGTTACATCAAAACAGTTTTTAAATAGGTGTATGCATATATACATTAATACACTGGGCAAGAACTATTATTCTTTATACTGAAATATTGGATTTATAAGAAATAATTAATAATTTTTTACAAATATTTTATATTTCTATAAAAGAAATCATAATATAGTCATGTAAAATATAGGATCATAACGTTAAAAAAAAAGTTTAAAATAATGTATTGAAAAATTAAGCAAGAAAATACATAGTAGACAGTAGAAAAAAGTATAGTATAACATTAAAATAATAACAAATTTAAAAAATAAATTCAATTTTGTACTAATATATACATAAATCATGCTTATTCTGTATTTATTCACAATTTAGTTGAAATAATATAATACTTAAACAACATATAATACATTAAACGTTTTTACAAAGAATACAGGTATTTTTTTCAAAAATATTTAGTGAAGTTTGCTATACAATAAGTGAAAAATTAAACTAAGTAATGTTAACAATTCTCTATGTTGAAAATGAGTATATTAAGAATTCTTTATTAAAATAACATTATATTATTGTAAAAAAAACATACCCTAAGGATTTTTGTTGGCCATTAAATACATCTGATATGATTCTATGAAACTATTGTCAAACGATACGATGGCACAGTCATGATACTCATTGATGACTGTGTTATATGCTGCCGAATACTGGATCATGTAACAATTAATGTCTGTAATAAGATATATATCTAAGTGTTATGATAGGGTAAGTTCAATAGTTAACTCATAAAAATACTTTTAGAGTATTTAATAATATATTTAATACTTAGACAGAAATCAGCATAGGCAACAATAACATGAAAATGACAATCATAAGCGGGGTGTTTGTACTAATTAACTGGACATGTGTTGATCCAAAGCTCTATTTATACACTGGTGGATGGCCTCCTGTAGCTCGTTCCCTTCTGTTTAGCATCAGGCATATTACATATTGTTCGATTTTTACGTGTAACATTTTATTATTTTAATTGGTAATATGTGGCATATTACAAATGTACCGTATCACTAACGTGATCCTGAAACATTGACAAACATTCTTTATTTTTTCTCAACAGGATACCGGATTAATTTTCTTACCTCGAGACTTCTAAAATGTTACCAACAAATTTTTTGAACCAAAAGTTGCATTTCAATCGGACCACCGTACATTGTTTTTGAACGAGCAGTATACGCACGAGCATAATACTGATGATGATTGCGAAAAAAAATTAACTGAATCGAAATTGGTATTCGGACGGAAGCTGAACGACGAATATTATTTAGTAACAAAATGGTTGTAAGAAAAATGTAAACTAATGACCATGGCCGTTATCGGAACGACGTAAACAAGTGATAACACACGGTTTTGGGAACAATAATTATGGCGGCAATAGCGTTTTCTGCGCGTCGAGCCGTTACCGTACGTGGTAAAGATGGGCAAAACGGATCATTTGAACGATTCGATTCGTTTATGTCGAATTCTTGGGATACCGCACAACACAGCACAATGTTTATGCAGTGGAAACAAATTTAGTTTATTTAAAAATTTGTATCACCAACAGCAATGCACGAAAACGAAACAAATCGACAGAGTTTACAAATTTTATTTAAAATAATAATAATAAAAATGATACAACGTCTGTATGTCGAATTCGCTGGTAGCGTGTTTTTCGCACAAGGCAGGGGGTCGATTCTCGAACTCCTACGACATATTATCGAAAAAAAGTAGTATACGACAATAGTCGCATGGTAATGTCGTATACGTTTTACCGAAATCAGTAGGACCTATTCTTCAAAACCATTCGATGTATTTATAGTCGCATCATAGACTTATAATATTATAATCATAATATATATAATATTATAAAATATTTTATTAAAATAATGACTGATGAAATAAAAAGTCGAGCTATGATAGAACAAATGATGGCACTAAATGCATTCTTAAAACAAGATTAAGATTAAGCGGAAAATTTAGTTCCACATTTACATTTAAAACGGCACAAAATCATTGGAAAGCCATAGCTGATAATTTGAATGCTATGCCAGGATCAGTAAAAGACTGGAAAAAAATACCGTAAAGTAAGTAATTAGATAGGTACCTAATTTATATTTTTCTGTGTTATACTCTTCCTATAATTTTACATTATATAAAGACATGTTCTATTAATAAATAGCTTACATTTTTGATGCTTTGATTTACAATATTTCAAAATAACTGTTATAGAAAAGAATACTTTAATTCATAATTTTCAGTAATTTCTTAATTTTGTTGTCAAAATTATATGTTTTTTTGAACCTATAAAATTGTAGGTATTTTATTCAATTAAAAACATGCAAATGCATGAACTTCTTAATTATACGTTTTATAACTTATAAGTTTTAAAGTATTACAATAATTCACATACCCAAGAAATTTGTCAATAATTTGATCATCAATTTTTTACAGACTTTTCAAGACAATCGTACAAAAACTAAATCTAAAAAGTCAGCTCTTAAAACTTCTCAAAGAAAAAACTGGATTTAATACACTGGGTATCCCTTTAACACAATTGGAAAATGATACTTTGGATCTAATAAATCCTACTGCCATATCGGGTCATATAGCATCAAAAATATTATTTACATTTAATGTGGACACAGATGAAAACATTATAATGATGAATCAAACTGAAACTGAATCTACACCTATTCTGAACATATCTAGTGCTGATATATCAATGAGTCCTTTTATGTTCTCATTACCTGAAAATGGTAGTGCCACAAATGACGAGCTGGATTTAAGTGTTCCTTGCAAACATACAAGTAAAATATATTTTATAATAAAATAAAATTAACTTAATTAATTTTAATGCATTTTTTAAATTTTAAGCAAGTAAAATAGATAAAAAAGTTAAACCTAAAAGGTCATCTGCTGCGAAAAGACTAGCAGAAAGTAATGATAGTGCTACAAGACTGGTTTTCCTAGGATAAAAAAAACTTATGAAGAATAAATATAATCGTGCAAAACTTGTTATTCTCCAAGAAAAGAATAATATTATAACACATATTGCTACTGCAATTGAAAATAAAATTTCTTTATAATTATATATTACTAATACATTGATTAAACTAAATATACATATATTTAATCAATATTTAATGTGTATTTTGAGAGATAAAATGATACTATAAATTACAATTTATTTTTATTTTGTTATCAAATGATTTTTCTTAAATAACTGTTAAAGTTAAAAAGTTTAAAAGATTTATGATTTATTTTTAGTATTAAAACTCATGTTTAAGTACCAATACACTTTTATTTGTATGTGTTACTATAAAATATAAGATATCAGACTGACAAATACCAATAATATGTTAATTATTATTAATATATTAACCTAAATGTTTATTGTTCTTTATAACTCATGATTTAATTGTTTAAGTCATGTTTAACATTTATTAGATAATATATAGGTTATCCTACATTTTTTTGGCAACTCATTTTCACCTACTACTACAATTGTTTTTTAATTTAGACAACAATATTCCTATTTCACATTATTTTTATTTTATTTCAGATGAACCAGTCCAATACTATGATGATTAATAACCATAATATATTATAATATCAACATTAAAAGATTATTATAACCCATAGATAATTTATATACAATAAACATATACTATAGTAATTAAAGTTATTTAATTTATTATTATTAAATAATTTACAAATTATACTTTTTTATTATTATATTAAACTAAACACAGATTTAATGTTGCATGTTTCTTTGCATATAGTTAACAATTGTTGACCTAAAATTTCTGCCTTGTATTAAATCATTGCCTTGGTGGTTGTTTTCATTATTTGGAATATTTTGTTGAAAAACTCCCATATCTAAGTCAATTAGACCTTCATCATTCGGTAATGGTATATTATTTATTATGCATACATTATGCAATATTGTACATGCATTAATAATTTTTGTTGCCTTTTCTAGATGGTAATGTAGAAATCTGTATTTTAAAAGACACCTAAAACAAATTTTACTAAGGATTTATACATTTTTATAGTTATATTATTATTTGAAAAATTATTGTAATTCAATTCAAGACCAGTATTTTACATTTTTTAGATAAATAATCATTAAATATATTTTACATTGTATAGATATAGGATATAGATTAAATATTACTTCTAACCTTTCCTAAATCTCATTTTTAAAACTCCAATGCACCTTTCAATTACATTCCGAGTTGACATTTGCATCCTATTATAATATATTTCTCCTTCAGTGGTTGGTTCATTTATGGGAGTCAATAACCAAGGACGTAGAGGATACCCAGAATCACCTAATTATTTTATTTATTACAGATTTACAAGTATTTAAAACCATATTTTTAATTGTAAGTACTACCTGAAAGAAAAAATCCTTTATGACCATTTTCATATAGTCTTTTTACTAATGGTTGTACACAGTCTTGTAAAGTATTCGAATACAAGTATTTGAATACATGTATTAAAATACTTTTTGGAGTATTTTTTGGTATTCTAAATACAATTTTTCTAAGTATTTTGAATACTTTTTAAAAGTATTTTTAACAATTTGTAAATACTTGTATTTAAATACCACAAAGTTTGTTTTAATAATTGTATAATCATAATAATTCTCTATCTTAATAATTGTTCCTACTTCTAAGAATAATATTCAGTTATTATTGATAAATCTAATAAGTAATAAAATAATAAGATATTACTATAGTATTACTAATTTTAAAACTGTTAAATTTCAAACCGTTTTAACGCTATCATATATTTTTTTTTAAATATTATTTTGCTTAATTTTATATTAATAAGTATTAATTGTTATAGGTTGTGACTAAATATCAATAAATAATAATGTAAATAATTTATTAAAATATGCAATGATTATTATTTATATTGTAATTACAATTGGTAATATTTAATTTCTAAAAAGTAATTTATTTTTAACCATACCTGTAAATGTAAAATAATATTATCGGCTTAATCTTTAAGTTTTAACTCTAAAAATGTAATTTCATGTTTATTAATTTCATGAATATAGAGTATCAAAAATTAATTTTTATCTCATTATCTAGATTATATTATAATATAATTATATAAAAAGAAAGCATTATATTAATGAGATTCAATTTATAAACACAAAAAAATTGTATAACAGAAAAAGTAGTATATAACAATGTTAAAAATTTAAAAAATGTTACATTCAATTTTATATGGGTTTATTATTGTAATTTTTAAGGAAATTTTTTCAAATAGTTCTATATTAATAGTTAATACCGTTTTTTATTTATTTTTTTGTCATTTAATTGTATTAATACTAGTAGATATATATAATATGTGAATGAAATATGTGAACATGACCTCTAAATAGTCAGACATGTTTTGTATTTTTTAAATTGTTAAATCTATAGTAATTAGTATCATAATATAGGTACCTAAACTGATATATAATCAGTGGCATAAACAATTTTTTTCTATGGGGGGGGGGGGTTAACTATAATATTATATAATATTAAATTAAAAAAAAAAATACTTGTATTTGTATTCAAATACTTAGAGAAAAATTAGAGAATATTCGTGAAATACATTTTTATAATAGTATTTTATAAGTATTTTTAATACTATTTTATTCGAATACTATTATTAGTATTTTAATACTTTTTCAAAAGTATTTTTTACAAGAATGGTTGTACATCACTGTTGTTCCATATGTAACAATCATTAATAGAACCGGGAAATAATGCATTTACATTCAAAATTCTAAGTTTTGCATCACATACCTAAAACAAATTTTTTATGAAATAATACTAATCAATTTTTTAGTAAAATTTATGATTTGTGTGCCATATCAAATTAAATATATATCTATTATTAATAAAAAATGTGGATACAAACTGGATATTAATTATTTATTATTCAAGTATAATTTATTATTGTAGGTAATGATATAATTATTTTAAATACTCAACTAATTGAACATTTATTGAGTGGTAGCCCTTGCGATTGATGTAAATATATTCTGAGTAAACACCTAAAGACTCTTTTTTTGGTGGCACTATAGCCACATGAGTGCAATCTATACAACCTATGCAGGCTTGAAAACCAGTTGTTTCATAAAATCTAAAATTATGAATCTGTATTAATAATATAAATTTACGTACATCAAACAAATAATTTTGTATGACATAATAAATTTATAAATTATAAACATTTTCAAAAATATTGATAAAGAATTCTTACTCATTTCGAATTTTTCGTAATTCACTAAAATTACTTGGAAATTTCACCCATTTACCAAAAATATTTTCATTATTTAATGCTAAAGCCACTTGCTCTAAAGATCTAGATACCGAACTTTGTAAAATTACTGCAAATCTACTATTGCCAACTGGAGTTTGGTGGCAGCCAGTAGCAAAAAAATGAAGTGCTATTAAAACCTAAAATAAAATAGAATTTATTTATATCAATAATAGTTACGTATCACAGTAGGTACCTGTATGACTGTATAAATAATAATAAATAAAATTGTAAGTACCTATATTGTAATAAATTTAATAATTTAATTTAACTCTGTGTCGTTACGTCTAAGTTAGACGATCTTTTTTGTGATATAATATATGGACTCAGTTCTGTTACTAAACAATTTACTAGAGTTTTAAAGAGTCTATAATTTTTTATAAATGCAGAATTTGAAAGTTCAAAAGCATCCGTACTGACAGTAGCTTGCAAATTTGCATGAGGTTGAAAATTTATTTGAAATTTTGAACAACAAATAAATGTACTAAATCGTCAAAATTAGCCATTGTCAAAACTCTAATGACATATAAATTATAATAATATTGACAAATTTAAAAGTCTCAAGTTGCGATATGACAAACAAAACTGATAATTATATAAATTAGAAATCGGTAAGATTATAATATCATAATCCCACCATAGTCGTATTTTACAACTCGTTGTCGTGTGGTCAGGCCCACACTTTTTGAAGTTGAATGAATTTTCATACGCTTGCAAGTCGTGCAAAATTCAAGAATAGGAAATTTCAAATTTCACTCGACAATAATTAGTTGTCGTATATGACTACTAAATAGCGCCGTTCAATAATTGGACCCCAGGACGGCGAAAAGAAATAATCGTAAAAAAAAATATGAACTTATGAAAAACACCGCAAAGTTGTGCGTACGCGGAAAAACAGACGAAATCAGTTTCGGACCAAGTCGGACGTCGTCACGACCATAGACAACAGTTTTTTATAATATAAAAACAAATAACATATAATATATAACATATTATGTCTATGGTCACGACTAGTGATGGGTGTAAACTAGTTATACAGTCGAGAAATCTCTATCAAAATAATAATTCGATTATATACCCGAGATATTATTTTGAACGATTTCTCGTTTATTTTAAAACAATCGATTGATCTCGTAATGTGTATCGAATGATCTTCATGGAACGAATGAGTGAGGGAGGATTATTACTTTTAATCTTCATAATCGAATAAGTAAATACTAGTAGTTCATTTTGAGTCTATATATTTACGACTCATGCTACTCGTGGGACTGGTTGTTAGACAAATATTGATGGGTATACGATTACTCTTAGTTATTTATATTTTGAACTTTGACATAAATATATAGCTATAATTTTTGAATTACTTAACCACAAAACAACAAAAATTTCTCAGAACGTTTATAAATAAAATTATATTATATTTCAATGGAACATTTCGAATGATTATAAAAATGTCTTGATTACTAATATTTCGATTATGCCCATTACTAGTCACGACCAATCCACTTTCCCCCATCATATGATAAATGGGAAACCGGTGATATGCTGATGGTTCGATCCGCTGTCTGGTGGTTGATTAGAAAAATAAACGGCCGTTGTGATAATAACTGTGGCACGGACCGCGTCAGAGTCATTTAAAAGTCCAGTTCATTTCATTATGATTTATAAGAATTTATATCGAGTATTTCTTATTGTCAACACAGTGCTGAACTTCGGCCTAGACAGACTAGGCAGCTGCTTATGGGCCCGCACCTTTCCAGGGCCCTTTGCCAAGCATCGAAAAAAAAAAAGTTTTCTCACAAAATGGATTAACACGAGGAAATATTTCGTGTATGGAATACTATTTATATTATTTTGAGGTAGTATTTTGGATATTGATAATTGTTATGTGTGTATAAAGTGATGATGTGTATCCAGGGCCGGTTTTTGCTCTCAGCGCCCAGTGCAAGATTTATTTCGACGCCTTCATTTTGGAGAGGTAGGTACATTCATAATCAAAAAATGCTCAAAGTAATTGTTCAAATTACCATTCTAGCCACATACAGAGAATATCAGCCACTATTTCCATGTTGATATAATATTAAATAATAATAATGATAAAATTAATTTATATTAAATCAAATTGAGAATATTGTTTATTTTACCAATAGTAGATAATTTGTGTTGCCAACATGTCATCAAATTAATTTCTAATTTTAATGCTTTTCACGCGCCCTGTACCGTCGCACGCACCGATCATATTTAAAACCGGCCCTGTGTGTATCTTTCAAAATCTTATATATATATATAAATATACGATGTGACGTATACATATCATAGTGCATAAGCGGTACTTGGCTCTTATTGTCGGGGGGAGGGGGTCAAAAATTAATCACATCAAAGTGAAGTCAAAACTCGTAACATCTACTACCAGATGGCACATAAATATTACTTCACTTTGTCATTCAATGAATTGACTTTTACAGATACGCCTACAATACATAACTCAATTTTCACTTAATTTTTACTTACATCACAATGGTTTTAATCCACTCGTATATATATATGAGTTACGGTAAATTAAGAAAAACACGAAAATGATATAATTTCCAGGTAAATATCCATTTTAAATCTATATGTGTAGATTTTTCGTGAATTATCGGGAATTTGCAATAAAGAATTGTACAAATAGTAATGGTTGTATCTTATCATATATCGTATTTAAAGCCAATTTAGATGATTTCTGATGTACTAACTCGTACAATTCTTATACTTCATTTAAATAATAATTGGTTTTTCCGATGATAAGATGAACTAAAAATCAAACTTCATTATTAAATTTGTGTTACAGTCGAATTTTAATTAATATACGAGTACACAATATTTATTAATTTTTTTGGTGAATAACGAAATTAACCGGGAAGTATCGAAAATCTCCAAATTTTATAAATGTCTACTATAATTACCGGTTAATTACGTAATTTTCATGTTATACGTAACTTACCATAAAAAAAAATGAGTCTATGAATAAGGGGTAGAGGAAAAGGCTCGTCCAGAATATAACAAATTTACAGAGCGAGACTATTTTTCAACAAGATCTTGGGGACCTTGTTAATCATTCTTGACCATTTTTTACTTGACATTGAAGGCACACGTTCAAAAATGTCTTTGGGCGCAAAAACTCCCAAATCCAGTACGGATTATTTCTATTAATATTATTATTTTTTTGCAAATACTTATTATTATCGTTATTATAAATTGATGTAACGGAACAACTTATATCCTTTTGTAAAATGTAATATACATACATAGGTAGTACATGTGTAATATTGTAATTAAAAGTTTATCGATTGTTGTGTACAACTTATGTAGGCACCTGTACATTTTATTCTTCGGGACATAATTCGTGTAACCCGAAAAAAAATCCACTTCCTAATACTTGGGATACAACTCATTTGCGAATAATGTATTACGTTTTTGAATAAAACCCGAACGCGTGAGAATGGCATAGCGTCTATTTCCGTCGTACTTATCTACGTCTATTATGGTTTTAATGTCGTGACTTTCGCCGACGGAGTGTGACGACGAGAAAACGCTCGTTATCGCTGTGAAATACCGGCTATTCCGAGACCCGTTCGACCATCAGCCGCGGTACTACCATTGATTAAATATTTAATCGTTGTAACTACTAAACCAGAACACGTATGTTCAGTTGCTCTTCGTTTATTGTTTTGTTCGTGTGTTTTGTGCGAGTGCGTGACAATTGTTTTTCGTTTTGTGTTTAGTGTTTTGTTTTGCTATATTTCATAAAATTTTATGGTTTTTGTGGAAATCGATAGTGCCCGGAACTTCATAAATTTACCTGTTTCCGTCCACGTAATGCCCTGGTTAGCCTTTCAGCGCTCACGGAAAGATAGAAATCTTCTGAGACAGACCTAGAGTGTTTTTAGAAGTGTAAAAATTAATAAAAGAAATTTTGTAGAATTTAACTTTAATACTTCGTTATAATTTACGAAACAAAGGTCTATACGTCCGATACGGTATTTCACGTAGTTAGGCCGTTTGCACACAGTCCGATAAAATCGGACGATATTATCGGTGATTGTGTCGGATACACCAATAATACGTTATTTTAAATCAATCGTTTACACACTAGTTCCGATCCGATAAAATATGTATTTTTAATTCACCGATATCGTTGTGCATGTCGGACAAACGACCAAAATCGAACAATACTTTATCGGTCCGGTTTTAATGATTACTAAAAATAAATGGTTCGTTTGCACACTCGTCGATATTATCGGAATAATGAAATAAAATGTAGTTTTAATTCCTCGCATGTATCTAATAGGAACTTTCAATATTTAAGTATTTTAAATTTTGAAAAATGAGTTACTTTCCCTACGACGTGCCAACTCTAATTGAATTAGTAGAATCAAGACCATGTCTTTGGGATAAAACAACAAATGAATATAAAGACAGAAATCTTAAAAATCAGATATTTTGTCTAGTATTAAGGTAAAAGTAGAAAAGCTCATGCGGAAATAATTAAAAAAATTTTGTTCATCATCAATTAGTTTTTGAAATAGTGTATAAAAAGCACCTTCAACATATCTTGCTGTTAAAATAGGGTGCACCCAAAAAGTCCTCTTGCGTTTTTTTTGCTACTAATTCACGTTTTTGTTTAATGTGTAATACCGCTAAGAGGGCGATTTTCTTTTTGGAATTCATTTTAAATTATTAAACACTAGAAATGGTAAGAAATGTCTGACAGATACAAGCCTAATAACCGTAATAATATGATTTTTATTCTTTTATCGGACCGATAATTTTGACTTTGATAATTTTGTGCAAAATATATCCGATATTATTATCGTTACCGATTTTATCGTCCGATATTATCGGACTGTGTGCAAACGGCCTTACTCTTACACGTCTAGTACCAGTCCTCGCCGTATGCTAACAATAACCCGTAAGTATACCCGAACCTTTACATTTGCGTGAACAATGTTTAAGGTGATGTATGTTAATAACATATATATTGGGGTGTATATTTATAAAGTGAAAAAACAAAGTATTTTAAAGTGTCTAAAATTACAAAAATAACCATGTTACGATATTGCAATGGCTCATTGTGCCGCGTCGACGTATTGGAAGTTTGCGCCGCGTACACCGATAGCTCAGAGGACAGTTCGGCATTTAACATGCGTAAACTTATATACAATTAAGTATTTAATATTAACAATGCATTGTATAATATTGTTTACACTGTGTTCCACCATAAAGTTGCCAGTTGAGCTACGACAGTCGATCACAACCCAACGGGTTCACAAATGAAATCTTACCTTCTATATTTTGAGTGTTTTCACAAATATATTCACGTCTTTGTGATAACATTGTATTCTACTACATAATTATGATTTTTATAATGATGGTCAGGTGAAAACGCCCAGTATTCGGTTTGTGTTAAAATCTTTAAACGTGATTTATTGAAAAATATATGTGCACGGAAAACCAGATCTCGATTACAATTGGGCCGTATGATTTCGCGCGATTCACGTGCCGATAAGATAACGGTTTAAATGGTTGAAACACATCGTGTTCTCGTCGTCGACAATCGTAATCTTGTCCAATACGTCGCATTCGATTTACTTTTCAATATCTAAACGTGCATCGCCTCGCTGTTGACGCTGCCTCTAACGGCGGGTACAATATAAGTCGAGCAGCAATATGACCGGCAACGCGATCGCCGTGTGTACGTGATGTTAAGCCGCTTCCGCACTAGTAAAAATGTACGGTTGTGCGTCGGATTCGGCGCAAATTTGTTCGTGCGGCACAAGGTATTATGTGAACGTGTTCGCCGCGTAAAGCCGGTCCCACGCGACTCGTGTACTCGGCGAATAATCGTCAATCGTTATGTTTTACGAGTCTTGTAGGAGATGTTTAATTGTCAGGTATGGCAATTATTTTTATTCGCCGAGTCGCCGCTCGGCGTTTCCCATCGGTTGTCGGTAAATGTGACGCGAGTCAAAGGAATTATAAATAATTTGGTAATCGTGGAGTTTCCCATACGACTTGTAGTCCTGACTCGCTACTCGCACCACTCACTGGTTTTTATATTTTGTTTGTTGACAGTCTTCAATGTGTTAATTAATATGCAATTCATTTAGTTCACGTGTTTTCGGTGACTATAATGCCTTTATTAAATTAATATTTTAATAATTTAATTCATCACTTTACTCGTTATTAGGGAACGGATTTATATGCAATAAAAATACAGAAATATGTACTTATATATGTAAATATAATTTATAAAATATGTGCTAAAAACATCCAAATATGTAGGGGGGGGAATTAAAGAAAAAAAAATAATTATAATTATTAAATTATCAAAATGATTTGTTGCATTGAATTATTACAATATCTTAAATTATCAAATGTTAAATGTCGCCTAAATGTTAGGTATCAAAATATTTTTAAAACTGCTAAATTATCGTTTCACATCAACCGATGTATTTAAAGCATATTTCAAGCGCATATTATCAGAAGGCGATAATTCCAAATTTTTAGAAGGGTGTCTGCCACTCATTATGTCATTGAATGTTTTAAAATCAATATTGCCTGAAATTTTTTTCTGTAACAGCATGAATTTTCTTTTTTGCAACGTCTTCTATTGGTCCGCTTACGAGTTTTAATTTTTAAATTGTTGATTCAACAATTTGCATACTATCATTTAGGGACATATTTTTTATTACAAATTTTATTAAATTATTTTTCAATGTTTGATTTTGCATAATATTTTGAGCTTTTCCAATAGTGATAGAATTTTCTGGATCTAATTTTTAAATAATTTCTTGTATTTTTGTACGAAGAAGACGTATGAATGATGAAATGATAAAAATATGTTCAAAAATATTTACAAATTAGTGAAATACGTAAAAATATGTAATTATACCAAAATATCTAAAATAAAAGTATCATCATTTAAATCATAAATATTTCTTATCGAATCTTAAATATCTCGTTTCATTAAAAATATGCATTTATATATAAATCCGTTCCATGGTGAAATATAATGTAATTTTGTAAATTTCTTCTTTTTAAAGATTGATCCCCAAACGAATACAGAATACTACCGTAAACAAAAAGATTATTGGGCAACGAAACACCTGCCAAGTACTTACTGTTTTGACAGTAGGGTACATTACCCTTTTGGTCGTTCTTCGTTTGATGAGGGACCAATTGACGATGTAGTATACAGACCTGTACCTGTGTATTCCGTTGATAATCAAAAAAAAAAAAATGATGGCGTCCGTTGCATCAAAGCCGGCTGCTAGGCGAGTTTCCAATGTAGTTACTGATATTGGAGCTGGCGTCCCAAAATCGCCAGTGGTGCATGAATTGTATGTAGACGCATCGAGTAGTCTAACTATCCGTAATTATATATTATATGTATATATGTATTTTTTTTTTTATTGGAATTTTCTTTACCTGTTTTTTTTTTATATCAATTTGTAGGCGATAATTTGCTACCACCAGAATCCCCTACAAAACGTTTACGCTCGACTTTTGAACACTGTGCACTGAAGTCGCCATTGAAGTTCCCTCATAAAGTGAAATATTCCGCCGAGGAAGAACTTATATTGCGTCGGTTGGTATTGACGAACGACCCCATTCTTTCGTCATTCGACAATATACTTAAATTATTAAAAACCCTTCCATTTAACGAGGTACCTACTAGGTCAGTGATATCCATTCGGACAAAAGTAAGAGATATTAAGAAGCAGCTTCAACAACAGTAGGTAAGAATGATATCAATAAATTGTATAGTATATTTTTTTTATCACACGAATAATTCACTTTTATCATAATTTATAACAACCACAGTGGCGCACGTATTGGGGAGGGGGTTAAGGGGTTGAAAACTCCCGAAATTTTCTCCGAGGTCTAGGTTAAAATTTGTAAATTTTACAAGTTTGAAATATGAAGAGCTTGTATTATTGAATACCTAGTATCATTGATTATAGGATAGTCTATTCTATTATCAATGTTATTATTTAAGTTAAAATATATAAAGGATTTGCATAATTTTGTTAATTGTAAAATGTGTTATATTTTTACCTTGACCCCCCTCCCCCCCTCAAAAAAAAAACCTATGCGCGCCACTGAGCAACCATATATAGGTATTTTTACTTGATAAATTTTAACCTTAATTGAAAAAATAAATAATAATTATAATTATATAAATAATAACCAAAATAGAGTTGTTTCGTTGATCTTACGATCGGTGCGCATGCACTGACGAACTAAGATCAAGAGCTCCGGAAAGGTTAGTGTATGTTATATAGGGACATATGTCGGCATGGATCTTGGGCGGTCCTTTGAAGATTAGTCTTTATTGTTCGATTTGTGTTGTCCGTACAGGTATCGAAGGAACCGTTATTTACTTATTTAAAATGGTTTAAAATCACGTATATACGAATAGTATACATTATTATAAAATATTTGTGCCGTCTTTTACAATCGAATGGTGCACATCATTACACATGTATTCACATTGTACATGATTAAGTTATTCAATTACCAACCGTTATTGTTCACTGTAGATTTTATTTTATAAATTTGAATGTTAAAAAATATAAGCATTACGAAATCATTATAAAATTACATCAGTATCATAAATATTTGACCGCATATAATATTGCAACTATCGTAATATATACATACCATAAATACCACAAATACCCACACAAAGGTGATCTATTTATATTCGCAGCCAAACACCTGTACAAAATAATCAATTTCATTCATAATCAATATTCTGGCTGCACTTTGCAAAAACGTGGCAAATTTTTTTTATTATTGATGGTTATAAAAATAATATTTTCACATATTAACTTATAGTTACATAAATCTAACAGTAACAGAAAAATTACAGTTATATTTTTTCTTATAACTTTGGGAAATTTAAAATAAAATTATTTTTGGTATCACAGTTTTTAAGTAATTACCAAACCGTTAGAAAAATTGTATTAATTTTCCTAAATGAATTATACATTTTGTATTTTAGTATTTTTCTTGGGCAGTACAATGAAATAACAAGAAAATAAATTGTAAAAACATGTTGAACACACATTAGTAGGCTATACAACTGAAGTTCAGTGCTTGTTTTTAGAATTTAACATGAAAAAACAATAACACAAGAAATGTCAATGTTCTTACATTTCAAAATTACATGTTAACTAATATTACAATAATAATAATACTAATGACAATACTAATGTTTGATTTATTAAGAGAAAAACATACGTACAAATAAGTTTAAAATAAAATATATAATAAATATTATGGTTTCCAAATGCTTAAAAAGTGGTACTTGTCCAATATGCTATCTACCGTAATTTGATGATAGTTTAGTATGATATCTACCGTAGGTTCGTATGCTGTATATTATATATACTTAATCATTTTGTTATCATCATGATTAAGCTTTTACAAAACCCCAAATTATATTATGTTTAAACCTTAGTAGGTATAGTTTTATATTATACTTGTTTAGTATGTGTTTGTGACTCGTATCGATTATATGTGTTTTTACTGTGATTTATTTAATATTATTTATTAATTATTATGAGTTTGTCAACTATAAGTTATTTATATCGAAATATAATAATATATTATATTACATATTATGTATGAAAAATGTTTAAGCATACGAAGTTACCAATCGATCAAACATATGCAAAAATTAAAAACCAAACAATTTGTGATGGCTAGTTGAAAAAAGTTCTTAAAAAATATCATTTCTTGGAGCGATCAGAAATATACAGTAGTTAAAATATTTACGGTAAATAGCATACTAAACTATTAAAAGTGCGCTAGATAGCATATTGGACAAGTACCTATAAAGTAGACAATAGTTTAAATTTAAGATATACATTGAAAAATGCTTAATTTGAATAAAATAGAATACATATCAAATAAATATAATAATTTCAAATTTAGTTTCATATAGATCTTATTTTAAATACATTATAGGTGTTTGATGTGTAACATAGTAGTATGAAAATGATGCTTTTTAAAAATCTTGTTAATCTAAATTTACTAATAATTTTTCTAAAACAAAATATACCCTTTGTATTGTGTTGTATGTTAATATTTGAATGAAAGAATGACTTAAAAGTTTCAAGCTGTTGTTATAAGAAAATATATTGTGGTTCTCAGCAATCTTAATTTTTCAAAAAAAAAACACCTAAAACACAAATTAAATATGTATATAGTGACTGCAATAGAACAAAACTATTTTTATATTGATTAGTGTTTTAAACCAACAAAATAGAGAAATTATTTGTTTTTATAGTTAAATCAATATGAAGATTATATTTTATAAATGCATATAATATAACATACTTTTAAAAGTAGTAACACTAAAACACTCTTTTTTTCATTACATTTAATAATTTATGATATGTCATGTATATTTTTATAATGTATTATAAAGAGTTCCTAAATAATAAGTATCTATATATTAAAATAATTCCTAACTTAAATATTATCTAATTAAGTAGGATTAATATTTATATCACTATAGAATATACTTGAAAATATGTGTAAATTTGTTTAAATAATACATTTTAAATATGATTATAAACTGTTGAAAACCTTATTTGTAAGTACTAAATATAAAGAAGATTAAATACATATTCAGTTTGAAACAGTATTCTTATATAAAATAGTTTAGTTATTAGAGCTATAATTTATCTAATTTAACAATACTGAATTATAATAAGTTTCTAATAAATACCATAATATGATTAGATTTAATTAATTGCTTAAAATTATTAAAACTTGAAAAATAATCAATGTGAAAATTTTGTTTTATATCAAATTTAATTTCCATGGTACCTACTTAAATATAATGATTAATTAATTCAAATATTTTGTGAATTCAACGGATGTGATCACCAAGTACTGAACTCCCATTATAATTTAAGAAAATCTCATTTAAATTATTTATACAATATGTGAAATTATTGACATTCAATAAATGTATGCAATCCATATTAATGTAAAAATATAAATTGTAATTTAAAAATTCTACCTTTTTGTTTTATGTCTAACTTTAAAAGAACTATTCCCATAAAGCATTTATCTTCTTTTCAACATCCAATTTTTGTAATTCTTCTAAGTTTGAAATTTTGAAGATTTGTCCTTGTTTCGCCATAAATATTCCTGTCAAATTTGCCCATTTGTATTCATAATCGTAACATTTTGTAACTTCTCTAGCCAGCCAAAATAGTTTTTTGTTGTACTGAGTAAGTTGATCATTTAAATATACCTTAGAATTACTAAAATTAGGATTAATATCTTTTGCTGTAAGTGGATTATTAAGCTTGTAACGAGACTTTACACTATTAATGAGTAAGTCTTTAACTGTTTTTGAATTAAATTGTACAACTATGTTTCCTTCATTATTATGATGAGATCGTTTTCTAGATGAATAAACTATGTCATCACTACTTAATTCACAGTTCAATATTCGAGCAATAGTCTTCACAATGCCATAAACATTTTCATTGGACGTTTTTGGAATTCCATAAATTTCTATATTATTCACCATGGTTGATTGTTCAGCGCTGTTGATTTTTTTTTTTAGAACTTTTATTTCACTCTCAAGTTTATCACATTGTAATTTATATGCTTGTATTTTATTTTCCATTTCAGAAATTTTATTCATTGCCGATTTCAAATTGGAATTAAGAATATCACTTGATTCTGAGAAAACATTCAAAGATTGTTTAATCGATTCCATATTGGCCGAGAAAGATTCGATTTGTTTAAATTTGTCCTTCATATCAGTCTTATTCGTATCAAGATCGGTCATCTCATTTAAGTTGTCTATTAAATGCAAATTATTTTTCAACTTCTTACTCGATGAAACTTGTTGAAGTCTTTCGTTGCAACGTTCACAGTTCCAGACATCCTTAACGTTTTTGTAGCTGTCAAAAGTTGTAAGCTCCGTACACATTGGATGGAAAATTGAACTACAGTTGTTACACACTGCCGATTTTGTCGCGGAAACTCTAACATTACATTTGCTACAAGACATGATTTTGATATGAGAACGAACTGGATAGAACCAACACGATTACGCGATGCACTACTATAGTCAACAACTGGAGACCACGAAAGTCTGAAAAATCCGACACACGTAAACACGATACACTTTTCGGTTATAGTCTTAAAACTGAATAGTAACAACTACTGCAAACGTACAATTAAACATCTATTGTTTTTTCGACAATGAATTACTACAGAGTATTACTCTCTGCATTAGAGCATCAAACGAAAAGTACAATAATGAATGGCCACGGACGTGTAGGACTTCACTGTGAGCAGTAAACGCGGTTTCGAAGTGTTTTAGTGCATTAGTGTGCTTTCCAACAGTCTTAACCTCAAACATTTTAAAAATTCGTTTCAGTGGGACGAATACTAAGCAACAGTGTCAACAACCAGAAAATACTGATGAATCATCGTAATCGATAATGATTATTTACATAGATAGATAAGGGAATTTGCTGTGATTGTATTGCAATTGATTTTAGAATATATTTATTTATTTGACGACCAAGGGCATTAGCGTATAAAAACTAATTATAATTCAAAGTCCAAACAAAGATGCCGAAATTTTGATTCGGAATCGTAGTCGAAATCGAATTAGCTAACTAATTCGATTTCAACTACGATGGTTAACCACTGGTTATAACCTGTTGGTTAAAAAAAATGGTCACGATGATCCGGGTGTGTATAGTTAAGTGAAAATAGATCCCGCCCGGCCTTCGGTTCGATGAAAAAAAAAATAAATGAATAAATGGTTACTACGAATGGCCAAACGGAACAAAAGGACAGTTGACAGTCCTCCGATCGAGAAACATCATCGTCGAATCCGATTATCAGCTGTTTTAATATCAATAATATTATTGGCGGGTTTCTTGTTGTCAATGTGCGCCCGACCTGCGTATAAAACAACGACGTTATATAAGTAAGTTTATAGAAAGGTACATCAATTTTAATCCACCCTCATATTTAGCTTTGCGGAACATGACGTCTTGTTGATTATTTACCGCTTAAGCTCAAACAACCTACGCTGTTCGATTGGATAACTGTCTCCAAAAGGTAATACCATCGTGTGTACTAAATATTTTTGATTTGCATGCAACAGCACAAATGTATAATTTTTGTGTTTTATTATGTCCATAGTGTATGTACTTGAAGGTCTTCGGTGCATGATTGACAGATATTATTTTTATCTAATATTAAGCAGTGTTCATTTTTTTCGCAATTATGTGCTTTACGTAAGAAGATTTGTTCGATTGTGATATAATAATATCAGTTGGATGTAAAGCTATCAAAACAATAGATATTTCATTTTCTTTGTTTAGATCTATAATATATTATAAAAAACATATTTTAAAACTTTTATATGCCGGATGCTAACAAATAAAAAATATAAATGTAAATGTGAAAACTCATTTATAGTGTTTCACATAATTATGATTAGTCTGTAGATTTATATATGTTATAACAATCGAACGAAAACGCACGTACATGATACATCATATGAAAACTATTCACTGAAAACCATCCACCAAATATATAAAAAAGGCTCTGGATCAACATTAATTTCAGACGTGTCTAGCCATCCAGTATGAACACCCCGCTTACTATTGTCTTCGCTGTTTTTTGTCTAAGTGTTAAATATATTATAAAATATTATAGTAATAGTATTCTTATAAGTTAATCATTGAACTTTTCTCATCACAACACTTAGATAAATAACTTAAATATAAACATTATTGTGGCACTGTCGAATAACTGGCGGGGCACGCTACAAAGCTTTTAAATAAGTATTATGTTAATTTTAAAATCACTTTAAATACCCATTACATTTTGAGTTAAAGTGTTTAATTAATAAATATTCAGTATATTTGTGTAATTTTCCATTACTTGCTAATTTATACTTACATTTTTTAATAATTTTAAGTACCTAATGTATTGAAAAATATGTTTTTATGTGTTGAAACTCTTGAAATATGAATTTATCAAGTTGACTGCTATGAGCACTATAATTGGTACTCATATTGTACGTATGCTAGGCCTTAATAGTTTTAATATATTTGTTCTGTATGCTTTGAGTATTAATTCTGGTGCTCATACTGTTTGACTCTCAGACTTTGAGGGCCAATTTTAATATTCATAATTTTATAGGATAATGTCACTGTGTACCATTATTGGTATCAATAAAAAAATGGAAAAAAAAAGTACAGATTAAGATGATTAATTTCATGTATATATTTTAATATGTATTCTAATATTGTTATTTGTTCATATAAAAAAAATTATTAGAATTTGTATATCTTTTCTTTATATTTTGGATAAATTAACTTACAAAATAATGTATTTACTAAAAATTAATTAAATAAAAATAATTAAAAAATTTAAAAATAAAAAAATATTCTATTTTATTTTTTTGATTGTAAAAAAATAATCTAAGAACAAAGGTTTCGAACAACTTGTACTCATATTTCAAAAGTGAAAGAAATTAATATGACAATATGAGATATAATTAAATTCTATAGGCATTAAGTACCATAAATGGTACTCACATATATTTGGTTAATTTTTCTTTAAATAAATATACAGTTACATCAATAAACTTATAAGATAAGACAATTATTTAAAATATTAAAAAAAAAAACCAAAGGCTGTGGTATATATCATCCAAAAATACAGTGATGTACGTGAAAAAATTAGTGAATACCAGTTTTGGTACTTATAGCGTGTAAGAACAACCCTAAAAAAATACTTCAGCAGTCTTGTTATATCAAATTTATTATATTGATTTGTTTAGATACTTAAATGGATGTTTGAAATAATTGTAAATTTTATATAATTTCAATGCAATTATGAGTAGGTTATTTAATTTTCCTTAACCAATATTGAATTTTTCTAGATGCTAATGTGATCATATATTGATATAGATTAAAATGTATTTAAATATTAAGTATAGATTATTATATCATTGTTTTAAAATATAATTTTAACTATTATGCTTCTATGGCTATAATATAACTATTTAATGTAATTATTGTTATTGAATTAATTTTTTTAACTTCTGGTTCATAACTATATCTCATTATTTTAGGTTTGCTTTATTTAAGATAAGAAATAAAAAATTAGTGAATTATAATTAATACTTTTATTTTACTTTAATGTAGATATAGTTGAACATTTATATAATTATTTAATTATGGTGCATTGAAGTGGGATATCTTCCCCATTCTTCTATTATCTGTATTCACATTAATAAACTAGTTAAATTATTGACTTTATATAGCATTTAATTAATGAAGATGTAATGCTAGGTTATGCCATTTTTTATTGATTATATTAATGGATTATTGATTATAATGCATTCAGAATAATCAATATTGGTATATTGTAATGCTAACCACATTTTTGCCATATGTTTTTTTTATGTATAAAATGAGCTATTTTTTTAAAACAACATTAAATTCCATATCAAATAATTTTTCATAATTAAGTATTTTAACTTCAATTTTATCAATTGTTATCACCAGCTCGATATAATTTTCAAGCAGATAATAATGATTTTTTTTATGATAAGAATTATATACTTTTACAAGATATTTATTTAAATAAATTTAAAAGAATTTAAAACTGTAATAAGTGATGTAAAGTTACTTGCTGTTCCCAAACTAGAACTCTTCTGATCTAATTATTCCCTCTTTTATATTGCTCTATTGACATTATTTAAAGTCAAAGTAATTTAGGACAATTCAAATATCAATTGAAGGTATTGATTGTGAACTTGACTCTTTAATAATTAATTGAAACGACTAATAAGTTATTAATTAAAATAACTATAATAATACCACTTTAGATTTTACTGTGGTTGAATTGGAAGAAACTGACTGTTAATGGTACTGTTTTAAATTAATTGCAACAAATTGACAGTGATTCTAAAGTAGTTGAATTACAAAGTAAAGATAAGTAAATATTTAATGAAAACTCAGTACTTTGTATTCCAGGCTCATCAATACAGATAGACAAAGATAATAGTAGTACGAGTTTTAAATTATTGCTTATAAATATGTTTAATGTATATATATAATATATAGATACATTGTTGTCGATATGCAAACAATTTCTGACAATTAATACAATTTTATTTTTATATTTCAAATTTGTATGACTTTATAAGTATTTTATTTTTTCACATGGTCACTTTGCATATTGGCAACTATGTTGTGAATCATGATCTACAAATTGTGACCAAGTAAAAAAAAATAAAATAACCATGATGCATTTCAAAATAAAATTTTAATAATTTTTACTTGGACATATTTTACATAACGACAACTATATATACATTTATATTTTAATCATATACCTACTGCAAATAATGAATCTTCTTGGACATCACTTAATTCAGTAAATTTGTTAAGAAATAATACTAAAAACTCGAAATTGATCATTGATAATCCATCTAGTTTAAATTAATATGTGTCATCAACAACAAATCAAATTTTAAATGAAAACTTTTTTCAGCTCTTCATTGATAAATAAAAATAAATGTATACCTAACAATATAAATGCATGATTGTAAGACATTATTTAATAATATTTATGATGTAGAAATTAAAATGCCAAAAACAAAAAATTGACAAAAATCTGTCAGCCAGAAAATACAAGAACTTGCTGAAGATAAAAAAAACGTTTAGTGGTCGTTCAGGAAGAATTAGTCCAGCAGGAAATATCTCAATCTGCAGAGCTACATATGTTAAAAATGAAACATATAACTATTGAAGATGAACTGAACATTCCAAATCTTAAATTAAAAAATGATATATTATTGAAAAAATTAATGATTTAATATTAATAATTTAAATAATTTATAGTTAATAAATTATATTTTTATTAAAAATTAATATATAGATTAAAATATTAAAAAAATTTATTTCTATATATAATAAAGACTGAATAAAATATAATAATAAAAAAAAATAATAGTGCAAACGTTTTTTATTTTAATTTTACTTGTACATAATATGTTAAAATTGTTATTTTAATTTTCCTCAAATATATTATATTTAAATATTTAAAATATATTTTTACTGTTGTTTGTTATAGTTAGAACAAATAAACTGAACAAAAAAAGTACAATAATAATTTTATTTTATGTTATTTTTAATAATACCTATACATATACACATTTTTATTATTTTACAAATCATATATTTTCAGATTTTATAAGTGAAATAAATACTCATTTAATAATCTAATTCTAGCATTGTTTTGATTGTTTTGAATAATATGTGTGGCTTCTAAAATATCATCAGGTAGCTGAATTTCTAAGTTGTTGATTGGTATTGTATCATTTTTGATAATCGCAATATTATGCAGAACAGCACATGCAATTATTACTGTTTTTATCTTATGTATGTTCAGTCTCATTCCAAAAGATTAAACTGGAAAACGACGTTTCCAAACCCCATAGGTGCGCTCTACTGGATTTCTAGTTCTTATCTGAGATTCATTATATAAATTTTCTGTGTCTGAGGATTAAGAAATGGAGTAACAAAATGGTTTGTATTTGCATAACCGGAATCTGCTACAAATAAACTATTGCCCCATTTCTTTAAAATTTTTTTTCTTTTATTTTATAATGTGTAACTCATGGTAAATCTTTAAATTTGAAAATATCGTTGAATCATGAGATGATACAGGCCAACGAACTACAATGTCCATAATTTGTAGTCTTGATGATACTACTGTTTGCACATTAAATGAAAACCAACCTTTTCGATTTCGAAAGTACTCAGAATTACGATCACCTTGAAAAAGTTTTTTTTATAAAAATAATTTTGATTTTTTAAATTACTAATTTTTTGTTTAACTTACCAGGACTTTGAATTTTTATGTGCATACAGTCAATTGCTCCAATCACTAATGGAAATTTGGCTATACTATAAAAATCTTTTTGTAAGTTTCGAATCTCAGTTTCTAGCATTTTTATATATTTAGTTCTAAGTTTTGCTATGGCCAGACTTACATCTCTTACTATAAGACAGGAAAATGATTTAATAACACCAATTACATTTCTTGCACTTATTAAAGAGCTCCCAGTAACATAAAATCGCAATGTTTATAATAATTTCTGCATTGGTGTTATAGCATTATTCCTATTAAAATAAAGTGTTTTATTATAATTTAAGTTATATTCTATACATATGTCATTATTAAAAGTCTCTGGTATTCAGTTATATTAATTGCTGAATAATACTCACTTATCTGTATCAGTTTTACATGTTCTTAAAATTAAAGACTATTGGAGTATTGAAATAGGGTTCCCTCAAATATACAAATGTATGAGTCGTACAAGATTTGAAGCAATTCGTTCCTGTTTACACTTCAATGATAACTCTAAATTACTTCATCTTATTGATATTAATCATGACAGCCTTCACAAATTAAGATCATTAATTGATTATTTGACAAATAAATTTAAAAGTGTACCATATAGCCAAGATATCAAGCGGAGTTTTAAATACGACGCTTTATCCGGAATGGTACAAAATATTTTGTATTTTTGTTATATATTTATAGTCTATTAAAATTTTATTTTCAAATTTTTAAAAATTTAGTATTAATTTTATTTGAAATATTATTCTCAAAAAAATAGTCTTTATAATTTGTTTATTGTTAGATATACAATCATATTCATATATGTTATAGTGGGTTGCATGTAGTTTTGCCATAGTATATTGTAGTATATTATATACTATAATATGCATCAATGTTGATATTTTATTTTTGAAATATTACAATTTACAGATATTTATAAATTTATAAATATTCGACAAGGTGCATATAAATGTAATAATCATAATAAACAATTTAATGAAAGGTCGTCGTCACTAGTTATAGGAAATAATAAAGGTTGTTATATTTGTCAAGCGCCACATACTATATACAAATGTCCGATATTTATCGCGTTACCAATTACAGAGAGAATAAAAAGAGTAGCCGAAATGAAATTATGTAAATTGTGTTTACCACAGCTCGTACCGAAAAAGTGTAACGGTAAAAATTGTTTTACTTGTTTAAAACTATTTACTTCTATCCGAGAACCAAAAATATATAATCAAACATTACAGTCCACAACAAGGACCATATCTCACATGCATAAGTGATTACTGGACTCGGATAGTTTGTATACAGTAGTTTTTGATTTTCTTGACAGTAATTTGGATTTTTAGTAGTTTATTTATACTGTGGTAGCACCGGTTCCCACTAGCTATTCTTTCACTTATTTCTCGGTGCATGTCATTTTTACTATTTATGTTCACTCCTAAGTATTTGAAGTTTTCCACTTTTTCAAAAGTTAGATTACCTACTTGCAAGTTATGTTGATTTTCGTTGCTTCTAGAGAGAACCATAAATTTAGTCTTTTCTTGATTTACGTATAGCCCCAACTTTTTACTAATTTCCAACAATTTAGATGTAATTTGTGTAATTTCTTGCCTGGTGTTACCAAATATGACTATATCATCTGCGTACGCTAATATCGATTCATTCCCTAAGGTCTCCACCTTTTGTCTTTGGGTTAATAGTCTTATAACCTTCTCCAAACCTATATTGAATAGTGTCGGGGACGAGGCATCGCCTTGTCGTAGCCCTGAATTAATATCGAATTCCGATGATATCTCTCCTAGAAATTTCACTTTACACATGGTCTTGGCATTGCAGAGTTTTACCATATCAACGTATTTCTTTGGAATACCAAAGTTAATCATGGCTTTCCATAATTCTTCTCTATGTATCAGTGCCAGATTAAAGGTCGATGCCGCCCTGGAGCAAACAATGTTTGCCCCCTCCACCTCAAAGAAATAAAGTTTAAGTGAAACCAAAAAAAAAAAAATTTTTGGTTTCTATGTATAAATCAAAAAAATAAAATACTATTATAAAATATAGGTTAGATATAATAATTAATCTACATAAACCAGTGGCGTATCCAGAATTAATTTAACGGGGGTGTTTAAAATAGGTATCCGGCCAAAATAGCGAAACAATAACGGCGAATATAAAAATCGCGAATTAATTATAGCGAAAATAAAAACAGCGAATTTTAAAATAAGCGATCATGCATAATAGTGAAACTTAAATTTAAATTACATATATTCAAAAATTTTCAATTCATTATTTATCAAGATAACTTACTGACATCATAAATTGGAAAATATAAATTTCTTTCTATTTTTACCAGCGATATCTGATGCAATTGACTTATGCCCACGGATGTATCAAGTCGTCATCAATGTACTATCTTAATTACTATGTAACTTAGATATTATATATATATGTTAGAAATTTAGATAAAATTGTCAATCATATTATATTTGAGTTGACATAAGTTAATACAGTTGTAGTTCAGAGCGTCAGTGTATAGATTGTATTATTTATTATTTTTGTTCGTTAGAAAAATACAGTGTAAAAAAAAACATATTTATTATTATTTTCAATGGAATTTGTAAAAAGTAATAAAATTAAAGATTTATAATTGTATAGTGGATTCTTGCATCGTGAAGATAGAAAACAAAATAACACAATATATTGGTGTTGTGTAGAAATTTCATATAAAGGTAGAATAATTACGATTAACGGAAAAATTAAAAATCAACCTAAGGAAAACTCTCATAATCATGTTCCCGATAAGTGTAAAATTCAATGCAAAATGGCTGTGAATAAGATTAAAGAAGCGGCTGTTTACACACAAATTACTCCACATGATATAATCAGTACTGTACAAATAGTACCTGGAGTAGCCGGTGCAATTCCTTCAGTTCATCATTTGAAACACACTATACGTAGAGTTCGAATACGTAATCAATGTGCACCGCCTATTCCGAAAACAGTCAGTGACTTAAAAAATTTCTGATGAGGATACTAAAACGATAAAAGGAGAACAATTTTTAATATTTGACAGTGGAGCACCACAGGATCGAATTTTATTATTTTTGATCGAAAATAATTTAAAATTTATGGATCGATCAACTAATTGGTTGGTAGACGGAACTTTTAAAATGGTACCTTCACTTTTTTATCAGTTATTCACTATTCATGTACTTATTCAACAGGGTGACCAAACAGTTAGTCCTACCATTTATGCATTATTAACCGATAAATCTCAATTAACATATACACGTTTTCTTAAATATTTATTAGAAATAAAATCATCTTTAAATCCTACATCGGTAATAATACGAGATCGTAGATTTTGAACATGCCTCAATAAATGCATTCAAAACCGTTTTTCCACATGCTGAACAACAAGGTTGTTTTTTTTTCATTTTTCTAAATGTATGTGGCGACTAATTCAAAATGTTGGTCTAGTCGAAAATTATTTTTCGATTTTGAATACGTCGTTGTCACGGAAAACGGATAAAATTTTCCTCGGTCCAATATCTTTTGTGAACCATTGTTGTGAGGCAAACGCACAATGGTACTCACATGACATAGACCACATTTGCTAAGAGACACTAAAAAAAAATTGCATCGGAGAATAAATTATTGTGTCATATAAAGACCGATACTTCGGCGACAACAATCGACTGTGCAAATGCATAACATGTGAAAAGCTTGGTCTTGGCTTTTTTAGTAATATTTTTTTAAGATAACACATTTTTCATTGCACAACTGATTTCTTTAAAATATGTTAGGTTTTGATGTGTCAAAAAACCAGTCCCTGATGATGAACCGTCATCTTCAACGACCAATCACAATCCAATAACGCCGATTGCTATTGATATACCGACAGTAAATGGTAATATTTTGTATACATTTCGTATGTAATCTTATGTCAATCAATTAAATCAATTAGAAAAAAATAATTATTTCTTGATTTTGTAGAATCCGAAAACGATGGTGATGGTGATAATCATAACGACTGGGAGACAGAGTTGACCAAATATAAATATGATACATGCAATAAAAGATTCTTTTATAAAAGATGGTACGAACAACACATGTCAATTCTTAGACCAGGAACACTAGAATGTAAATATTGTCCAAAAGTGTTCAACCGAAAAGACACTTTAGAAAAGCATTATAATTATCATTTTCACTATAAATACTATAGGTACCTGCCACTTTTGTGACCAAAAATTTAACGACAATAGTAATTTAAGAGCACATATAAGATAAATCCATGAATCACCTACCCGCGAAAACCACAAGTGCAATGTTTGTGACGAAACATTCACTTGTAAAAAATAATTTAAATGTGATAACACTTAAATGTGCATACAAACATTCAACCATATAAGTGTTTTTGTGGAGAAAGTTTTTGTGCACCAAATCAACTATCGCATCATAAAAAACAAAAAAAAACATTAATAAATATCAATTAATATTATTATATGTCTTCTTCTTAAATAACCAACCCCTTATGCAATTGTATAAATATATTTTTAACTTTAATTTTAATTAATTATTGATAACATTAATTTTAAACAAAAATATAAAAATTTTAAAAATTACTTTTAAACGTTGAATGTTTACAACAGTTTTTAAATTAATTGAAAAAAGTAATGTATTATATACCTACACAATAAATATTTACAACATTAAAACTGAAAAATTGAGGGGTATAGATATTTATAGAAATTATGTTATTGTACAATAACTAGTGTGTTCTTCCGTAATGGTACTTGATTCCATCTTCAAACTGGAAATTAAAACAATTATTTAAAACAACTGATGATACAATCAATATAATTAAACTAACCCAAGTCGTAATTGTTTTATATCATTTTCATTTAAATAATTATATTTTTTACAACCAAAAGTTAAATCACACTTAATATGTTTTATATGTCTTTCTTCCATACATTGGCATGTATGATTCTTGCATATCTATCAATTTAAAATAAAAAATTATAAAATAAAATCATTTACTTTTCAGATTAGTAATACACAATTGATTACATTTTAGTATGTATAATCGAAATTAATAATTTCTAATTATATTTTTATGTTATTTACAAATGTCAATTTAAATATAAAATAAATAAATACTAGTTGAACATAAACTACAGGGTCAGTTATCTTACATTTTCAAGCTCCATTTGGCGCCAAACTAACGTACCAGTGACTTTGAATTCACATTTATGTTTCACAATATATTGAACAATTTGCATATCTTCATTATGAGTGTAAGGCATTCTTGTTCCTTATGAAATTCAAATATTATTTTTCCAATGTTTCCAATGTTATTAATTAATTAGACAACTATTAAATGTGTAGATATTTTAAATTATATGTAATAAGGTCACTAGTTTATCCTTATTTACGCTCACTATCTTATAATAATGAATACATAAGTGCTGACAAAATAAATGTAGGAATTAAATTATTAGAACGAAAAAATATTAATAAAATAAAAAAAAAAATGTATGAAGTTAGCAAAAAGAAATTATCCTTTAATTAAAATTCATTAAGCATTTAAGTCAAAAATGAGTAGACGGTTCATCAATGAATTCAATATTACCAACAGGTACAAACAGTTATGTATTTTATGTAATATTGGATACTTGAAATTATTTTAATTAGATTTTGATATCTTAAATTAAACATTGGTCAAAGTACTGTAGTTGAATCTACATTATTACCAAAACATAATTTAGTGAGATTTAGTTATAAGGCAATTAGAAAAAAAATCTATATTCAATATTCCAATTATACTTGTATATATATATATATATATGATTATTTATTGTTGATATGGTAAATTTTTAAATGTAAATTTAAAAATTGTTACTTTTGATTGCACTACATAAAATCATTATATCACAAATAAAATATATTAATGAATCATATAGAATTTTAAAATTGGAGTTAATGAAGCACAACTAAATTATAAACAACAATAGAGATAAATAAATAAAATAAATATATACCTTTTATTCGAGTATGGTGAACTGTTATATATATGTTGGCTATGCTCATATTCAATATCTGTGCTAAAATGTAAATAATCAATAATTATTAGAAATATATGTATATATATTTATTTCAAATATAAAGCTCTATTTTTTTTTCTCGTAAAATGTTGATTATACTTAAATATTTGAGCTTTAAAAATAATATTATTGTTATACAAATTTATTTTGAAAAATTAGACAAATATAAAACAAAGTTACTTATATTATTCATTATAACCGAGAATTATTTAAAGAATTTTTAATACTTGTATATTTTTAAGAAATTTAAACACTCAACTAAGTTAAAACCTTTTCTCTGCAACAATATTTTTTAATTTTAAGAAGAATCGAAAATTAAAGTAGTTTACATTGAGCAATTGAGTTGAATATAAAGCAATTTAGTATTAAATATGACTTATCACTAGGGCTAGGGACTTTATGCCCTTAAAAACCTTAAAATATGTATGCATTTATGCCCTCAAGAATCAATAAATATGCTATTAAAATATGTATTTAAAAAAATTATATTTGTAATAATTAATTAAATAAAAAAATTTAACTAGTAATAAATTATAATAATATTTTTATATATGATAGATATGATGATCTGAGATAATTTTCTTTTTTTCAGATTTTTTTTCATCTTATATTGAATTTTTATCTAAAACAAAATATTTAAAATGGTTTTAAAAATAAATTAAAATGAAAACATTTTTTTTATTTTTAATCATAGT